>NW_026273409.1:0-30000 GCF_020536995.1 Dreissena polymorpha | reverse complement strand
GAGTGAAAATCTGGAAGCGGGATTATCTTGACCAGAGACTAATATATTTTTAGTTGAAATATTTTAAATTGTCTACATCGTCACACAATCGAATACATATAGATGATGTTATCACGTATGAACCGTTCGTTCTGGGAAGCTCTACTAGATCACTCAATCACATCGAGCTACATGTATATGGGGAATATTGTTTTATAGTATTGAGCCACATAATTCGCCATGCGACATTTAATTAAGAAGGCACATGGTACATTTTTATACCAATTGGGCGATATACATTTCTGCTTAATTCGTGTCTCAAATATTGCTTTCAATAGCCAAACGGCCTGTTAAGAGTTCATGTCATCAATGGCATTTTGATGAACATTCCCTGCCACAAATGTATTATATTATATTTAAAGTTTCTTACTGCATTTTCCCATACACTCATAATTGAAAAATGCATTGAGGTTGGAACGCATATATTAGGCAAGAATTTAAAAATATTAACGTTTGTAAAGGAAACTATAAGGATTTTTAATATTATGCATGTTAAACAAAAAAGAATGTGTAAGGTAATAATCGGCAGACGCTTACAAAATGAATTCCAAAACCAAAGTCGATGTACATTGTCTGTCTAATATTCTGTGCACACGACTAGTTTGTTGTTTAAATTAGTGTTCGCATGTTTTCTTTCATAATATAAACAACGTGCGCATTGACAAATATTGTCGGGGATTAGTATAAGTCTAGGCCCTCGGCCTCGGCCTCGGCCTCGATTCATATCACCGGTCTCGGGAGGTGCGATTTACTTCGCCATTCAACTGCCTATTATATTGTTACAATATTTATAGTTTTTTAGCTGGGTTGGAACAAACAGCGAGCCATTCTGATTATGTTACACGTGTGGTTGTTTAATAGTTTTAGTGTACAGTAGTGCGTAACGCAAGAGCAGTAAGTTTGCTCGTGTGTTAATTTAGTATTGTTTGATTAGTTTGTGTGCACAAATCTTATTTTACCCTCACCTTATCCCTATGTTTAAATAATGTTCACGGCTACGTACCTGTTTTACATCAATTTTCGCATGTTGAAACACATCCGAATTCACTATATGATAAATGACAAAACAATATCCCAGGGTTTTGACGTTTACATGTATAAACATGTTTCAAATGAATATTCTCACATAATGGAAAACACATCTAAAGTCACTATATGATGAATGACAATACACTACACTATATATAACGACCATTAATATCACTTTGTTATTTAGATCTCGTTAAATAAGTGGACACCAGTGTTCACGGAGTTTTGAATAAGCCATTCGTCAGTACTGAACCCTCGTGTAAACTTTATGAGTGTAAGTAAACCGAATCGTACAAAACACTCCTCTGTGCTGCGGACTGGTTATCATTAACATCATCATGTTTCGTTATGTTTATGCATACATATAAAATCCTTAAAAAAACGTTATTTGTACATAGTGAATAGGCAACGACTTTTATATAGACAATACACATTTGATCATTTGTTTAGCTTCCGAATGATTTTTTAAAACCTTTTAACCAGAAAGGAAAAATAAAAACAAATTAAAAATAAAAGAAACTGTTATTTTACGCTTTAACATGACAATAGAATTGTGCATCACTCTAAAACGATCAATGCAGTATCAACATATTTAAAGTTACTTAAATAAAGTATATTTTACTGTAGCATGACTTGAACATTTTTTTCTGAAAACAAGAAATATCTTTGACCAAATTTGAACCATTATCATACATATTGGCGTTAACAAAAATAATTACATCAAATAACGTTTTAGATATTAACCGATTATATGCATATTTGGAAGGTTTTCAGTAAACGTCTTTTCGAAATATTATTATACAAGATATAATATCAAATGCACAGTGTGCAGATGTATTAAGTTTTGGCAATAACAATAACGCCATTCTCAAAGATATTACGGAAGTGTTAATAAATACTTTTTAATTATAATGATATGAAACGTTATTTGTTCGTGAACTTGATGTGTATGTTGTTTTTTTAGATAAAAACTGTGTGACTTAAAATAAATAGCATTTTTACTTTGTTGATCAATAAAACGTGCACTTTATTTCATCAAGGCATAGTTTTTCCATGCAGGCATTGGTAATTTCATTCAAACATTGGTTTTAACCAAACACAATGCTTATTCAAGATTAAACAAATTCAGTATGAAATATTCATTTTATTATCCCTTGATATAGCCATGATGAAACCCGAGTAATTGTTTCGACACACAATAGGAAAACTATTGACATCAAATGAAAATCATAAATGTTTTCTCGTCAGAAGTAACGTTAGAAAGGAAACATAAACCGAATGTCAATTATGAAGCCTTTGAACCACTGCAAAACAGACAATTCACTCAAAAAATAAATAAATAAGCACTGAAATCATCGCCATGAATGTTACCGGTTTTAAGCTAATTTAAGGAGCGTCTAGACAAGCTGGGAGTTCTGCAAAAACATTGATGGTGTTCATACATATTAAGTAAATATAAACGAATTGTTAATTTTCAAGCCTTTGAAACAATGCAAAACAGACAATTGAGTAAAAAATAAAAACATTGGAATCACTGCCATGAATGTTGCCGATTTTAACCTAATTTAAGGAGCGTCTAGACAATTTGGGAGCTCTTCGAAAATATTGACGGTGTTTATACATATTTAGCCCAAAGCAACACAATTCAAATACACACAACAAATAAAATAACAATAGAAGACGCAATTATTATAAATGTAAGCTATACTTTAAATGACTTGTTAACAGTTTGGCAAAATTGCAATTATCATAAAATCATGGATTCAGAACAGAATGTATGCATTTTATTCGAGCACCCCTGAGAAAAAGAAAATGCTAAAAATATATGTTTGTTTTCAATAATACTCAGTGAAAATCGTATAAATTCTATAGAATGGTAATGCTTTCAACGCGAAATAAGCAACAATGCGTATAAAAAGATAGTGTTTCAACTACGTTATACTTTCATAAGCCTGCATAATTTAGTGGTATCGACGTAGCATTTGCATGAAGATGTATAGGGTACGATGTCCAGGTTATACACTGTTATCTTGTTATCATTTTAACCTTTTCCAAATGCTACACTTTTGTTACAGTTTTGTTGCAAAAAAAGATAACGTACGTCTAAAAATATGAAAATCTTTAAAATGTCATTTTAATCTTCTATCACAAACGTACCCACATTTTGAATTACACCCTATGATAATCACTAACAATACTAACATACTCAAGTTTGAAACGACTATATGGGCCGTGTTCTGTAAAACGGGTGTTTAATGCATATGCTTAAAGTGTCATCCAGGATTATCAGGGATGACCGTTCCGCTTCGGTAATATTTGCGTCTAAAGAAAGTATCTTCTTAGCCCAAATCTAGTTGTGTGGAAAGTGTCGTCTTTGATAAGCCTGTGCGGCTCAGAGATATATATAGATATATATATATATATATATATATATATATATATATATATATATATATAGATATATATATATATATATATATATATATATATAGATATATATATATCTATATATATATCTCTCTATATCTCGATATCTATCTCTCTCTCTATCTCTCTCTATATATCTCTCTATCTCTCTCTATCTCTCTATATCTCTCTCCTCTCTCTCTATCTATCTCTATCTCTCTCTATATCTCTATATCTATCTCTCTCTCTCTATCTCTCTCTATCTATATCTATATATATATATATATATATATATATATATATATAAAGCGTTATCCACGTTGTTTATATGTAAATCGTCTCGGAAATGATTGTGTAAATGGAAACACATTCTTCATTAAGGTAATTCACGCGGATAGAATAAACTTCCATTAAAATATGTCTTGCAACCATACATTCCAGGATAATCAATACGATTTGTGTGAACAAAACGCTTATTTATGAAAACCTTTATAATATATGAGCATGTATGCCACTGATTCGATATTTCCTGTAACTGAATTTCTATGCGTGTATGAGGTGTAATATTTTGTGTTATAAGCAGTTAACGACTTTACAATCGAATCTCTTTTCAAAAACACGACAGCCCGAAATGAAATGTCTTTTGTTATATTTCGTCTTATTGCATATTAATTTATACATATTGTATACTTTCTTAAATGTACTATTATGTTTGTCTGAGATTTTACCCTAGTTAAATATATCGACTGTACATTTAAAACATGTATTACTATTGCGTGAAAAGCTGGAACTTCAAGATGTATACACATTATTCTGAACAATTAAAACATCATTATACTAAACGCTTTCTTGGTATTATTGTATTGATCATGCACTTTAGTTTAATGGTGGTTTTCTTCAGGAGCGTGCGGTTTGCATGTCAAAATAATTCTCTTGACGATCATGTAATGTTATGAATGTGAAATGTACTCGCGGCGCTCTCTTGTATCCCTGTCATTACCAGTTAACTTCGACGCAATTATTTAAACAAATGCTGCGAATATATTGCTGTTATATTTGTTGTTTAATTACAAAGTTATTCATATGTAAGCTTGATGTAAATATTTAGGAACAAAGCAATTGGAAACATATTGAAACAATGATGCTTATCACCAAACACAAACTATACAACGTACTAGTCAATGGCTAATTTCAACGAAGTAAGCATAGCTTTTGTTTTTATTTTCTTTGGATTTAAGAACAGCATTTCTTTAAGTTAAAACGTCCTTTCCATATTGTATATTAAAATGATTTTAGATTAACAGTTGATGTCAAAATGCTTTAAAACTTGATAATTATAACATTGTGTTAAATACACGCTCGTTTTGTGTTTGTGTCATGATATCCGGTAGAAAAAAATATAAATATGACATGGAACTCAACGCATTGGTCCTATTGATAACAGCAAAACAATAACGTTTGTTCTCAAGGAGTATTCTTTCGGGAGTATCTTAGCGTCCTTAGTGTTTTTTAAGACGGTCAGTGTCCTGTATTCCTATAAAGTAATGCATTTAAGAAGTCGTCATAGTCAAGAGACATTTCAAATACTCTATAATTTAAACGTAACTACTACATGTATAATATCAGTTTGCTTACTATTAAAAAAAATTTAATTTTCATGTTCCCCAACTGTCTGAAAAATTTGTATTTTTTCTGTTGTATGCACACACTATTTCCAGTGTTCTAGTTCTAATGTATTATTGGATTGACCCGCCACATTTGAATAGTCCATGTATATCCGGATTTTATCTTAACTGTCTCAAGCAATACACTAGAACGCTGTTACTTTCGGTGAGAGGGTGTAGTGAGTCAAATTTTAAATTGTGCCCAAGACCACCCCAGGAAACCCGATACCTTGCG
Source organism: Dreissena polymorpha (assembly GCF_020536995.1). Lineage (NCBI taxonomy): Eukaryota > Metazoa > Mollusca > Bivalvia > Myida > Dreissenidae > Dreissena > Dreissena polymorpha. Next base: position 24,627 of record NW_026273409.1, on the reverse strand, counting down.
AGTCGTGTAATACCATAGGGGACAGTGTTGCGCATTTTGGCATGAACTTACATAGGGTAAGTAGATTGGAAAAAAATATTTTTTTCAAAGTCCAATTTGAAACAACTATGTATTAACATTGATAACAAAGGTATTGGCCTACATGTTGAAAAAGTCCTGACAAATTTTCTTTAAAAAATAAGCGAAATGTTGCTCTCTGAAGTTGAAGATCGGGCAAAACGGGCCATGTTCAGGCATTTAGGGGAGAAAAAACTGCTTTAATTTGCAAGCCACTACAATTATTGAAGGATTTATACAAACTTCCACATGTCTGCCATAACCTCTCAGCAGGGTTTCTCCAGAAAACTATTTATTGTGGAGAAATTTGCGTTTTTAATGACCATGTTGGGAAATCATTGAAGACGAGATCATATTTTATCGGACGTAAAATTTATCTGTCTCTGTTACTACATTGACAATATTTAGTTTGTGTGTTGATAACACATTAGGTAGGGCGATGATTATGTGTATGCTGTTATTGTCTGTGTATGAAGTTTAAAGCATAGAGAGTATAGACGCTTGTTCTTTATGTTTCCTTCATCATACGCGCAATACCATCTCGTTTAAAACTTGTACACTCGGTTGTTTACATAGATATAGATGAAAGAGATGCGGGTCCTAAGATTTGTTGTATAAAATGTAAGAAAAGACCCCATCCCAGTTCTGGCCAGATCATACAATAATTTTCGTTGTTTCATAGTTAAAACCAAATGAAATAAATGAGAAGGTAAACAATATTAGGCTGCTTTATTCTTTGGTGCCTGGAACCGACAAACGCATTGCACACAGATTGTCGTCTAAATGTAATCCTTAAATTAAGTGATATAACGAAAGTGGCATAACCAGTTTTATTATATGATCACACAATTTGCTATGTATCTCGCACGTCTTAATATCTTTGAATCAGGCTTTAATATGTCTCGTAGACTTGCTGTGTATATAGGAACGATGCTCATGTATATGCTTAATTGTCATCTTGATCATGCACGTTGTTTTTGCAGTACCGTTCAGTTTCCTTACGTGCTCAATGTAAAGCTGTGTGTCTGCAATAAATAACATCCAATATTGAAATGTCCAATATATATTTGTAATATACTAATTATTTCCGGTAATCGTACTCTCGCTAGTTGTCTTGCATTGTTCACATTCAAGATGAAATACACATTGACAAGTATTGTTTGAGAACTAACTGAAAACATGTCGACGAGAAGTACACATGTACTGTACTTGGAGCAATACAAAACAGGTAACTTCATGATTCAGTTTATGTTCACACAAAAAAAACGACATTTTATATCAAGGTGCCTATTTTTATTTTAATCAATACGTACAAAGTTAGATATGTTATAATAAAAACAAATTAATTCAAGAAAAAAACGTTTCTATTTTGCCGAATGTTTTGTCTCTTCTATTGATCACACAATCGCCTTATTAGCAACACATGGTGAAAAAATGCTTTCACACGATGGAGTAATTTATTTAAGCCATATCTATATATATGATATATGTGAGTCATTTAAGAACCATAGTATCCTGATATTTTTATAATATTTTATGTTGTATATAACGGTATTGACACGTCAAATTCAGAAACCAAACCTAATTCCAAGGTATCTATAGTTCTGTATAAACATTCAAGCTTACACGAGCTGTATCTAATGGGATATGTTTTGACAGTCCAAATTTAAATCTATTTATTGGAGGAAACATCGTGAAATGCATATAATGTAATATGCCAATGTATAAATTCGCAAACCCATGTTCTAAATCAGAGTAAAAGAAAGACGTTGTCCTTAAACCGTTGAAATGACCCTCCCCCCATGTCCAATTTAGTTATTTTAGGTAAACGATCTTTTAAACAGTATACCAATGTATTGGTTATTAACATACCGATGTGTAAGTTATTCACTTCTAAAATCAGTTGCATACAAAAATAACAGCGGGTTTTTTATATTCACTATGACGTATATATATAGTTTAGTTTCTTCTGAGGAAATTGAGCCAATTAACAGAATAACATGTTTGTGTCAAGTATGTATAACTACCCGAGGCATGTTGCCTTGCAACGGTTTAAACTATTGTATCATCACATAATTAATGAAATAATATTAAGGAAATCTGTGTTCATTTCTTCTGTTCGCCTACATAGTGTGCATATGCGGCATTGCTTAAGCAAGAAATAATCTTATAGAAATAATGTGAAACATATTAATGACCATAAACGATATGAATAAATTACTTTAAAAACACACACAAAATTACTGTTAAACACCACCCGACAAAATCAAAATTCTTTAAAGCATTCAGAACACTTGAAGGGTCCAGTTAAGAAAATACGCGTGATAAAAAGATATTAAAAAATGTTCATTTACCGTAATTTCTGGTAAGTCATCGGAAGTTGCTTAATTACACGGCATACATAAGACGCTGTCACGCAATCGCATGTTTACAGTTTAAACTTCGGTTGTCGATGTATTGCAAGTTTCAATGTGCGGTTTTGTAAACTTCTTCCGGGTATAGTGTTGCATGCAATCATCAGTATGCATTCATTCATCAATGTTTTCCTCATTAAACTGGCGAAAGCGCCTTTTATACAGAAGAAATCGCGTCAGAAGAAAACAAATAAGTACAAATGCCGTGACCAATAAAATCGAAATGTGTGAAATTTTTGTCGAGACAGTGCTTTGATATTTTTTCCAAAATTGTAATAAGTTTATGTGTAATACTTATATTGCTTGTAATTAGCTTTTGGTAGGTAAATCAAGCTTTATTTTCAAATGGGTGATGAAACGGAACGAAACGTAATCAAATTTCGGTCTTTTGTTGTACGACTTTTAATTATTTATGTTTTGCCTCTGCTATGAATGCCTGAACGGATATTTTACACTCGTGACATATTTATGGCCTCTTATAATCTACAATTTATCAAGCATTAACTCTGTGTCTTGTTATTCCATTACAATCTGATATTTTCGGATATATAGAGATAATGCTGCACAATGAACTGCATAACACGGTTAAAAGCTTTTCTGATTCTTTTAATGAACGCTAATTAACGTGCCATGAATGTTGCTTTTTTTCCCACTGATATATACAAATGATGTGAGTTTTGCGTGCTAAAATAATTTACATGGCGACGCTGTCAATTTATGAATGTAAAATTGATTTGCTTGCTTCCATTTGCCTGTGTTCATGTCAGTCGACTTTAAATTATATCACAATATGATGTATAATGCTTGCTGATGATGTTTTTATAAATTATTTTCAGGGATAAAGGTACAACTCCATCTAGAAAAAAATGGGTAACGAAGTATAAACATTTGTTTTGGTAATTAAGTAATGCATAATAATAGTGTAATTTGTTGGAATTCTGCGGTTGTGACGCTATTGTATAAAATATAAAACAATGGTTGGGGATTCGCACTAATAAGTCAATGTCTAATGAAATACATGGTTGAACCTTATGATATGTATAGCAAATGTATTTATTTGTCTTCTAAATATTATTTAAATCATAAACCGATTCCAGAATCAATATCGGGATATTAATATGTGTTTCTATCAACAAGCAATTATCCATATGTGCACAAAATAAAGAAAAGCAATATGTTATTTTTAAATACGGGTTAACCGCCTTAAACGGTAAATGCAACGCCGGTTTGATGGTAAGTCTTATCTCATTAAGATTTAATACACATTTATATTTGAAGTGACATTACTTAAAATTTAATTTGTCATACCTTTATTAATTTTATAAATGTACTTATGTGTTCATCAGATCGTAAGGAAAAAAGATTATCCGATGTATTGCAACTATATGCTATCTGTTTGCTTCTAGAAAAGCGAAATGCTTCTTGTGGTTATGTAATTATAAAGTGTATCGATATTTTTAGAGAAGCGATTCCTGTCTTCTATCAGTCTCGTCTGTCGCAAGATGACGTGTTGGTGTTTAGTAGACGTGCGCATGGTGAATGACCGTTTATATAATATAAAAGCTATCGGGCAATCTTACTATGGTATCATTCCATAAAAACGGTGTTTGGCTAATGAAACGAAATGTATCGCATTGTTTGCCTCTGAAAAATAAATTACAAAATATATGCCTTGTAATTATAATCTTCATATAGATTAAGATGCCTAATGGGACCATGCAATATTTTATAAGAATAAAAAACATATTTGAAAAGGACTTGAAATACAATATACCAACACCCTAGTAAATGCAATGCTATTTCCATGCACGTGTATGAAAGGGTATTTAGGTAAAAATTACATCATTCGTGGTGAATATTTACATTATGACTGATGCTTTTTCTTATATGCTTCACGACAATTTCAGCAGGCTTGTTGTCTATTCGTTTATACTTGATGATTGTTGCAACATTACATAATTCATGATGAATATTTACATTATGCGTGATGTTTATTCTAACATGCTTCATGACAATTCTAACATGCTTGTTCTCTTTTCGGTTATACTTGATGATTGTTGCAACATGCTTGGTGTTTATCATTATTCCAGAAACCAGTCATAATCGGCTTTGCCACTAAGCGTCATTAACAACGGCAGTTAGAAACAGGCAGTAAGCAGAATGCAACTAAGCAGAATGCAAGTTACCAAATTATGACAACAGGTGGCGCGCGTTTATTTTCCGTATGATGAATACATTACTTTTCGGAAAAAAAGCGAAGACATCCGAATCATTTTCACTAGTATACTGAATAAGCTAAATTAGTTCCCTGTGTTATATAATCTCCAATAAACTAAATACGTTTATTATTGCCATTAAGACCAGTAGGCCTAAGCAATAAATTGACTGCCGTTAATATTTTTGATATTTGTAAGTTGCAGTTGGCACTCAAGAAAATATACATGTATTTTATTCAGGACATAACGGGGCTGATGTGTTGGAAGTCACAGTGGCCTATCCCTAGTCCACATAATAACAGTAGACGTAATCTACCGATGTTCATTGTATATCGACCTCATATTTATAAAGTAGCCCAGACCCCCATTGCCACAGAACTGTGCGTGTTACTTTCAGATTTCTCTAGTCTGTTTACCAGGCTATACTTACAATGTCTATAAATACATATTGATCATTTTATGTCTATATAATGTCTGTGGTATATATAGTGAAGCCTGAAAGTTACAAGTACTCGTGTCTAGTACAACTATTGTACCCCTCGTTGAGAAAACAACTACTTCTACTATTAAAATATTAAAACATAATTTTCAATCAATTTGGAAAACATAAATAAAACAAATCAATATAAACAGGTCTGTCATAAACGTTGACGTCGCTCTTGGCTACCAGACAAATTCCCACGCACGGATTTTAACCGTCATTGTTTACAATCAATTAAGTGCGTCAGTACTGGAATTGGTGTAGCGTTTTTTTAAAGGTGTATGTCCAGCGCGTGTGCCGGGAGAACAGGGCTTAATGTATTTTTTTTTGTTAAGCTCTGTAATATTTATATCCAATCTGTATGAAAAAAATTCGGTGAACATTAATCCGGTGTTAATTTTTGAAAATATTGAGGCGTTCATTAATTATGGATCTAAAACGGAGCATTAATCCGCATTAAAAAAACACCGGGCATATTGCATATTAGATTGGAGACATGATATTATTTAGAAAAAAAGCAATAAGAGATTCAATTCTACATGAGCAAAGCTCGCTGCGCACGATTACGCTCTTGCTGCTCGTATATATATATATATATATATATATATGGCTCTTATGAATCTTGGCCAGTTCCTAGTGTTTCATTTTGCTTAATCTAAATTATGTCATGCATATATATGTACTTTAAGCTGCATGACCAACAGCTCTTTCATATGTGAAAGAGATTGACACGAAATACCTACCCATCTATAATAAAGTTTATATGTGCACTTCAATAGTATAGTTTTATAGCATTGTATGTGGTGCAATATAAGTGTACTCTAGTAAATTTGAAATTTTGTAATGGATTTCTTCTCAACATACATGCAGAGTTCCAAATAACTTTTTTCAGCAAAATCTTGGTTTACACTCTATATAAATATCCAGCCTTAAAGTCTATTATGAATTCCTTTTTTCATGTAAGTATAATTTTTGGCACATCAGCATTTAGGTTTATAGTCTAAGAAGAGCTCATGACAATTGCCGGGTTACAGCAGACTTTTTTCGATAAAAGGACCAGATAATGGAAAACGTTTGGCTTTTCGACTGTTTTAAAGATGGTCTGTTATTCATAATAACTTTAAAGGGCTGTTGATTTCATAATTGTAATGAGGGCCTAGACGAGTTGGAACTCATTGATGAAATGTTTACATTATATGCATTGATATTGAGTTTTACGCGTGACCACAAATTTTGAATTCTTATTTTATGTGTCCAATGTGTAACCGTACGCACAGAATTTAAGTCTAGAGATTCTACTTTTTTTACTAAATTTAATTCATTTTAATTCATACGACTTTAAGTGTCTTATCTGGAGCTCTGCATACATGCATTACTAGCATATATTGAAATACAATGTATATCCATAGAGTTTCTTTGGTTATTGAAGGTAAATTACTGTTCACAATTATGGTTAGTAATTAACAAAAAAAGTTACGTCTACAAACACGCGGTTAATTAGGGTTCAGTAGCAAATATCACACAAAGGGGAGCAACTTCTGCTATAACATACAATTTCCGTTATACGCTGTAAATTTCCGTAGTGGTCCGTAGCATATCGGAACGACTTTCAATTGACATCATTGTATCATGCATGATTGTATGTTGCTTTGTGCTTGGGTGAAACCCACATCTTGCCATCGCGTTAGTTTATTCAACGCATCAATATTTGATTCCATTTTGCACTGCGCATATTGCACAAGTCTCTCTGCACAAACAAACATACACATACCCAGCATGCAATTTACGAACAAGAATGTTGCATCTGTACACATGCATGATACCATTAAGTAGAATGTAAATAGACATTGGTCATCAGGCAAGATGTAAGCGTCATCAAGCATGAAAAGGTGTCTACATACAAATTGAAAGTACCATCAAGAATCATGACACAGTCATAAAGAAGGATGTAATTTTTACCTAAATACCCTTCCATACACGTGTTTCATGTGTTGTTTATTCGTATACTATTTGAAAGTATATGCGGTCCTTAAAATTCGATACGAATGCCCGCTACTCATTCAGTTACATCCAAATCAAAATTGAAAAATTACTCTTCCCTTATTAATTTTCTTATAATGATATTATAGTCTCCCATAACTTAAGTATTAACAGGGTGCTTGATTATACAGAGTTGGGGCGCACTGTAATATTGTGTTTGTTCATATGTCTAGCCCTTGCAATCTTATAACAATTATCTCCAATTAACGATTCTATGCTATCTACTAACAGCGACAACTAAAGGAATGAACGTTAGGATTTAATTATGACGAGATTTTTAGCCATTGTGACTTAGAATGTTTTACCATGCTGAAGAATTAATCACATCATACTGTTAAAATATTCCCAGATGTCTGTATTGAAATTGCTTTAAATTGTAGTGCGCACGGCTTGTTCCCATAGGTATTTCAGGACATTGTGTGTTGTTATATTCAGATCCTCCCTTTAATTACGCTGATAGATAATGCATGTAACATTGAATCGCATGCGCTCGTTTTTTACTTTCGTTTCAACAATCACTGCAAACAATGAGGACTTAAACCGGTCTAATGGCTAACCTTATTATGTCCTTATTCTCACATACGATGCGCTGTCTCGCTGAAATACATGCAGCGCTTAAAGCAATTATGTGATTGTATACAATATGAGGCGATATTTTTTTCTTTGGTAGAAAAACCGGCAGATGTGTTAATGTAATTCTTAAGTTTCTTAGTATTACAAAATTGACATATCCTGTTCCTCGCGAGAACAATACAATTTTATTCGTGTCTCATTTGTCGGCAAATTTCTAGAAAACGTTTTTTGTCTCTCGACTAACGTATGATTAATGATCGTATTTTAAGAATCTAAATATTCGGTTTATGTAATATTAGTTACACCGTTAGTAACTGACGGTGTATGGGATATACACTCTCAGTGATTTCATACCATACGAGAGCGAAGCTCGAGTATGGTATTAAGTTACTGAGGGTGTATATCCCATACACCGTCAGTTACTAACGGTGTAACGATTATATCTCAACCGACTACTCGATTACTCGGGTAGTATGGAAATTACTCGGGGTGTATGGAAAATACTCTATGGACACGTGACCGCTCTAAGCCAATCGGATTAGGTCATTTTTTTCGCAGGTGAGATATTGCGACATCAATCAGGAAATGTAACTACGACACCATTCCACGACTTGCGGCTACTAAAAGGAATTGATCCGATTGTTTACCTATAACAAGAAGCATAAAGATAGGAAAACAATATGGTCTCTAAAAATAAATGCCATATAATAAAGTACCCACATTCAAATCTAAACCTTATGTACTTAACATTTCAAATAACATTCTAAACTCTCTGGTTATTGCTGAAAGCAATAAAAAAAAGTTTATCCAAATATATTATCATATACACTTCGTTCAAAAACACTGTACTGACAAAATACTATTTTCGATCGGTTTTGCACATTTTGGAAGCTTAAGTCATTTGACAGAAGAATATTTCAGTATTCGCAGGCCTCTGAATATGATTCAAAAAGCCTATGCATGTGTTTAAGTAACGAAACAAATAGTACACACGATTTAATAATACCACTACAAATGTTCATAGTCAGAAAAAGCGCCCGAAGGAACGAGACTATTACATACACCAGTGTGTGTATATTGTACACTCACAATGGACAAATGTAACTGGGTAGAAGAGCCGTGATCTGTGAACAGGGGTTTAATACAGTCCGCACAGGATTATCAATTGCACACTTTTCGCTTTTATGATATTTATCGTTTAAAAAAGTCTCTTTTTACCAAAAATCCCGATTAGGCGGAAAGTTGCGTCCCTGATAAGCCTGTGCGGACTACACAGGCTAATCTGGAACGAAACTTTACTCACATGCATTGAACAACTTTTTCACAGAGCGCGGTCCATATATTATCAATTAAAAACATTTTTATAGTGTCCCCAATTTCTTTAGTTAAGATATTATTTCTCTTATAACTTACACCAGTTGCTAAAGTAAGGGTTAGAGTCATACATGTCTGCTGGATAAGCATTCCGGCGAATTTTTATTCCAACATCGTTTACGTTTGTTTATAGTTTCCTATTCCTGCTATATATTCAGACATGTATGGTATATGGTGTTTAAAACAAATTATTCATTTGTTGTCGTCTACTATTGCTGTGAAAACGGTTTCGCTCAAATGCACACTATGACAACGTCGAGCCGTAAACAGTAATAAATCATAATGTTTCTTTCTGTTAAAAATTTTGACAGTTTCATTTGATTCCCTTGTACACAACCTGCTTAAAGGGTTTTGCTCTTGTATTATGATCAATATAGCCTTATTAAGAAAATGCGTCAAAGGCTCGGTATCTTGTCACATTGTTATACGATCCGTCTGAAACCTGATAAAATCTTCATTTATTTTTTAATGTTCATCAATTTGATCAGGAAAACGCCTTATAACATATAATTCAACCTGACCCTATGGCTTAATCTAGACATTATGTTACATGCGTCTTGGATATACATTTGCAAAAAATAATTACATATTCAATTAAACTCTTTATGATATAACATTATAATTATACGATCTCTTTGACTTGAATATTGGTTTGTAAGTTTTTATATATAAAAAATGATATGTACATGAGCAAAAAACCGATAGGCTTTTATAAGTCCGCATTTGGTGTGGATTATATTTAACAACAATTTGGGAACAAAAAATGCATCCTATTTTATTTTCATCATATTCATCTTGTGATCCACAGGTTTGCAAATAAATGAGTACACTTATTGCATGTAGCTGCAGTTATTTCTCAACAATAGCAATAGCCAAGATACAGATGTCCAACACACTTTTTTGATTGTATTGCTATGTCATGTAATCGTACTCGCACTATTTCGCTAAGGTTTTTGGGCGATGAAATGGGGTATTCATTGGTAATATTTGTATTTGAACTGTCTGAAACAATGTGATATTTTACTTTTCTTGCCTGCAAACTAAATTGATGAGATGCATCAAATAACCGCAAGATGTAACATTCAAACATATTATATTCAAGAGGTGGTGCGCATTGATGCCTCACGATAAGAACACTACGTGTGCTTGATAAATACGAAATAACTTCATTTGATAGCAGGTGCCAATTATTATGTCTACTACTGAATTGTAAAAGTACTTGTAAACAAATGGCTCATTTGGGTTATTCAAGTAGAACAAGGTCTTATGTGTAAAAGTGGTCTGGAAAGTGTTGAAAATCCAAAGTTCAACTGCTTGACTTGCTAACATAATTATTATTCGAAGTGACAGCATTTGTTAAAAAGAAGCGGAATTAGCTTGGCAATATATCATTTCAAATTTACTCCAGATAATGATTGTTTTCGCCACATTTGCCACATATGAAACCATTTTCATTACGAAAATAAGGTTAACCACGATAAAATCTCGTGAAAAAAACAGATAATTATGAGTTATTATTTTGTGTCATGCAATTGCTTGCAAATTATTAGCCAATTTGAAATATTTCCTACAAAGATTTTATTTCAGTTTATTGGGGGCAATCACTACATATTTACAACATCGCATAATGGATTCACATAGTAGGGTCACACATAGGAGTCAAATGTGTGATTCATATATTGGATTTATCTTACAAGTATTTTGTCCTCTTTACAAGCTAGTGTGTCCGCCAAGTTTCCATTACGCGGTATCAGATAATGAGACCGATGCTATTGTTGCAATAAGACAATATCAGAACAGTTAAATCTGACACGAGTGTGTTAGATTTTACGGATCTGAAATTGTCTGATTGCACAATATATTTTAAAAAGCATTAAAAAAGCAATTTTTTAATAACAAAATGATGATTCGAGATATATGTCTACTCTCGTGAATAATCCGCACATCATTCTGTTAAATTGTAAGATTTTGGTTATTTCACACTGATCTGTACCGACACTTCACGCACATGCATTAAACCACGTTTTTGCAGAGCTCGTCTCTTATTTAACATGAAATAAAATGTGCTGCCGTTAATATTTCCGCACGTGTTATGACGGAAAGAGTGTTACTTGTTTTAAATATTCACTTGACGATCCTTTAAAAGTCATTTTTCTACTCGCATTTATTTCAACTAATGACATATTATTTCACATTCTGTCCAACATCTTTTATTTGTTTTAATGTAACCATAGTATTAAGGTCTGTTTTTGTAATTAAAATACCTCTTTTTTAAGTGATATGAAGCACGTATTGGTACTAAAATTAAAAAATTAAAAGACTTAAAAGCTTTTTAAATATTTGTAACATTCAACTTCATTAGGTGTCTCTATTATTTTTCCCTCACTTGTTTTATTTGATACTTTTGAATTGAATTTCAAAATCTTAACAATTATTTGAACTAAGGAAGTTAAACATTCGATTGTCTACTCTTCATGGTGACTTTATTTTTTATAGTGTTGCTATAATATTTTAGTTAGTTGATTTAAGCACTGCTTTGTATTATTAAATTGCATTGATTGGCATACCTCTATGTATAATCTAAATGGACTGATTGGAATACCTCTTTATGGTATACAGGCGAATTGATGGAATACATCTCCATTGTATTTTCATGTATTTAGTGGTATATCTTCGGATATTAGTTAATTAAATTGATTTGTATTACCTCTCTTTGATATTCAGGTACATTGATTGGTAAACATCCCAATAGTATTTGAGTACATTGATTGGTATACCTATATGTGGATTTTTAGTGAATTGATTTAGTATATCTCTCCATTGAATTTTAGTGAATCGATTGGTAATCCTCCCTTTGGTATTTGAGTGAATTCGTTAGTATTCTTTCATATGGTATTTAAGTGAATGTGTTGGCATACCTTTCAATGGTATTTAAGTTAATTTATGTGTTATATTTTCTTTGGTAATTAAGTGATTTAAATTATAAACCCCTCTAATCTTTGAAGTTAATCGATTGGTATACTTCCCCATGGTATTTAAGTGAATAAATTGATAAGCCCCTTCATTTTATTTAAGTTAATAGACTGTTTACCTATCCATTTTATTTAAGTTAATTGATTGGTATACTTATCCATAGTACTTAAGTAAATTTATTGATATAATCTAAATGATACTTAAGTAAATTGATTTGTATACCTCTCTTTGGTATAAAAATCAAGTGTTTTGTACAACCATATAAAGTATTCAAGTTAATTGATAGGTACACCTATCCATAGTAATTAAGTATTGTAAGTGATTTTACTTCTACATTGTAATTCATTAATTGAACTGGTACAGCTGTCCAGTGTATGTATGTGAATTGTCTGGTATTCCATTCCATTTTATTTACATGAATTGATTGGTTTACCTCTCCATGGAAAAAGAAATAGAACGCATTCTTAAGTTTGTAAAACAATGTACATTAAACGATCTAAATAATTTTACTCTACATGTAATTGTAATCGATTATTTATTTTTTCTGTTAATCATTTATTTTGCACATGGCACAATAATATGTACACACACTTTTCTGGCTATGGTTTACCTTCTATAAAGGTACCACATTGTTTGCCTAAAGGTTTCCATGTAGCTCGACAAGTTGTATGACAATGGACGTGATGATATCTCGTATTATATGAATATATATGCATATGTATTTATTTATATATATATATAATGGAATAAAGTTAAAACCTTACTGAAACAACTTGCTTAATATATATAAAATTAAAACTGATATTTATGTGTGGCTACACTTACTATCTGAATAGGTTAACTTTTAAAAATTCAATATGTCAGCAAGAAACATATTATTTATGTTATGTTACGGACTTCATGACACGTTTACAACTAAATGATGGAAAAGCGTGAAAGCGAACAATTGATTGAAAGTTCGTTACTTTAAAACCTCATCTTGGGAACGTTTTAATATTCCCAGCACAGATCCGTGGTTGGACCAAAATTTACTCACTACAAATTAATGACGGCACATTGTATTTCGAGTTAGATTGAAAAGTTGATATGCTTTTACAGACAGTAGTTATTGAGATAGTCATGCTAATATAATCATATCATTAAGATTGTAAGATTTATATTACGCTACACATCATAAGATTCAAATGTATGCAATAAAATACTAAGAAATATGAAGCATCCGTTTGAACTGGGGTTTGCTGAGGGAATGTGGGAAGACTATATAAACAATTCATTTTGACCATTTAACCTTACACAATTATCTGCAACATTTGAGACACATCATCACTACCCTGTGCATTTTAATTATTAAGATAAAAAGTATCACTTAACAATAGATCAGTTCCATTCAATGAATATGACTCACTGATGTGTAAATATTGCTTCACACTTTAAATCGTTCATTTAAGAATCTGTTACAGTTATTTTTATTGGATATTCAGCGTAAATGTTTGGTGCTGATGCTCTGAACTTTTATTATAATTAAGTTTAAAAGGATAAGTATCAGTAGAAGTAGTATAAATAGTATTATTATTAGAAGTAGTAGTATCAATAGTATTAGTATTGTTGTAGCAGTAGTAGTAGCAGTAGTAGTAGTAGTAGTAGTAGTAGTAGTAGTATTTGTAGTAGTAGTAGTAGTAGTAGTAGTAGTAGTAGAAGTAGTAGTAGTAGTAGTAGTAGTAGAAGTAGTAGTAGTAGTAGTAGTAGTAGTAGACGAAGTAGTAGTAGTAGTAGTAGTAGTAATATTTGTAGTAGTAGGAGAAGTAGTAGTAGTAGTAGTAGTAGTAGACGTAGTAGTAATAGTAGTAGTAGACGTAGTAGTCGTAGTAGAAGTAGTAGTAGAAGTAGAAGTAGTAGTAGTAGTAGTAGTAGTAGTAGTAGTAGTAGTAGTAAGAGTAGTAGTAGTAGTAGTAGTAGTAGTAGTAGTAGTAGTAGTAGTAGTAGTAGTAGAAGTAGTAGTAGTAGTAATAATAGTAGTAGTAGTAGAAGTAGTAGTAGAAGTAATAGTAGTAGTAGATGATGATGATGTTGATGATGATGATGGTGGTGATGATGATGATGATGATGATGATGATGATGATGATGATGATGATGATGATGATGATGATGATGATGATGATGATGATGATGATGATGATGAGGAGGAGGAGGAGGAGGGAGGAGGAGGAGGAGGAGGAGGAGGAGGAGGAGGAGGATGGTGATGATGATTGTAATGATGATGATTGTGATGATTGTTATGTTGATGACTGTGATGATGACGATGACGTGATGTTGAAGATGATGGTTTATGATTAATATTCTCGATGCCACAGTAAAGCAACAACTGCATAAGATGCTGAGAGCCTTCGTGGAATTCGAGCTTGTCTCAGTGTTACGGAAGTGGCGTTTCTAGTTATATTATTCGATTGCAACATTTTCTCCATTTCTAAATTGTCGCAACATCTTGAGATCGAGTTTTGCGTCTTTTAGATGATAAACTGGTATGTCTCAAGCAATTAAATAATTTCATTAATGTGACATCATTTGCCAATATAATTAGGGCGTCATTCTTTAATAACGTTTTTTTGACGCGGTCAAACCGGTTGCATTTTAAAAGAGTAAAATAACACACTTTGTTTTGTAATGTGTAACGTCGTGAAAGAGCAAACATAACATCGAATATGCTATAGTTTCTTCCATTTGTTAACAACTATAGGTTTGCCTTTGATAAAATCTAAATATACAAATGCAAAGTTCTTTAAGTTAAGATAAATACACTTAAAGTGCACGTTAATAAGCATATGTTATGACAACGACACGATAAAAACTGTCCTTTCTTTCCTTTTACAAAAATACTTACTGATATTTTCTCATAAAAAAATGTCGGTATTAGGACACTGCCCGATAACAAACATTAACTCCATCCAATTTTTGACATAGCATCCCACTGTCCGATACCCCAATGTTAGCTCCGTCCACATTTGAGATAATTATGCTACTCTGTCATATTTATGATCTTATTTCTCGAACACTATTCTTGTCAGAATGTCGTCAAAGAAGATTTGAAAAAAGTGATCTGGCCATAAGGTTTAACTAGCGTTGATTAATGAGGGGCATCATAATCGCAACTGTTCCAATTCGAAGTTAAACGAATCAAGATGACTGTCGGCAGATTTCCACGGCAAATCTCGGCTTCAACATGCCGATATCACCATTATACGATATATATTATCAACAGGCAGTAAGCATGTAGTCTCTAGTTATTATCATTTACCTTTTGACAGGTAGCTGTTTAATATTATTAAGCTTGACTAACAAAAAAACATTCATTGAATGAGAAATTACTGGACGAATGGAACCAATGTTGCGATTGTCGCTGATCACTGCATGAACACGCCGATAAAACCGTGATGGTAAGATACATAGTTTATGGTACAACAAGGTGATAAAGTAAATAATAGTTCAAGCCAAATAAATGTTTGTGTTGTCTTCGGATCATTTTATTTGAATGGATGATGTTCTTATCTAAATGTGTAGACTAATTAGTATATTCAGCATATCCTAACAGCCATCATGTTCGTGCTTTGTTCTTGATTTTGTTATGCCAGTTAGGTATATGGACTCTCACAATAGCCAATTTTATAAGACGTTTTTTAATCGCATTGTTATTTCATATAACCTATTCCCCCCATAAGAAGCAAAGTGGAAATGGCTTTTGCAACAAACATTAAACCATAACAGCCTGTCAGAAGCCTTTACAACTTGAATCTAGTAAGTAAGGTCTTTAATTGAATGTAACTTTCAAAATGACTACAAATGCGTCAAAATACATTACTAAGTGGTAAAGGGTGAAGCTTTCGCAGCGCAGTGGTGTATGAGTAAATGAATGACAGCTCATTATATCCAGTGAAGAAAGAACACTAATAAATAAGTTGAAAGTCATAAAAAGAAGATCACTGAAATGATGGGCAAATAAAACTATTGTTGTTATTATGCAATCGCCATTATGATTTTCTTCACAGCTGTATCTTTTTTTTTCATTTTAATCTGCATCATCGTCATACTATTCATAATAGTTAAAATCATAAATCAACATCCAAAACATAATTATAAGCAAATTCATCAGCTGCAGATGCTGCAGTAGCAGCATCTACAAAATAATATTAATTATGATGATCTCCGTCACAATCCTAATTAATTTATACATATTGTCCTTATCATTAAAATATGTTCTTTCAAATATGAGTTTAGTTAATAAATTGACAATATATTTCACTTTTTGAGAAAACATCACTCCAAACATTGAGATAAGAATATCTGTATGGCTCGATTTGCAACAAATATTACTTTGTTAAAGTAAACGCAATATACAACATGTACGTTTATCCCATCTCATTCAAAGAACAGTTTTGTCTGTATTTCGAAACACAATATTTTAGATTGAACATGTTTCAATTTATTTTAAATTAAATTGCAAAATTCATAAATTGCATAGTAGCGAGATGCGCAGGCCATTTCGGATAGATCTGACATATCCCATGTGTATTTTATGTTATTATTAAGAATCGTTACATACATGTGTCTTTTGAGTGGCGTTCTACACATGAATTTCAATACAATAATACCTTACATTTTGTGAAACATTGTTTTTTTGCTTTAATTAAGATTTTCAAACGTCTGCATGAGGTATTCCATTTAACAAAACAAGAAATTCAGATAGCGCAATTCCGTCAATATAGCAAAATTGTTTTGTAGATAGCGAAGTATAATTTTAGGCGACGCAGAATGTGTTTCAAATGTTTATGTGTTTATGATATTTATTGAATCGTTTTTCAACCGTTGCGAGTACCTCACGTGCGTTTTACTGTCAGGATACACTATCCACGGGTAATAGCTGTATAACAATCGACTTGACCGATGCAAAACTACTTAAGTGTATATGAGAAATACGCTTTCGGCCGTTTGTTCCTTAAATTAGAGCATTTCATCGTTTTATATTCAACGTCTCGCGCCAAAAAATGCTTTACTAATCGTTTAAAAATATGCTCATTTTAGTTCCTAAGTTCTAAAAATTATTGTTCACGCATTTAAATAGTTTTCTTTCCTTTAACACAAATACTTTCTGTTTCTTAATTGGTCAATCACAATCACGTAATCTCTCACAGTCGTTTGTTTTTCATACAGGCATTGGTTAATCGCAGTGTTTATTGAAGAATAATTCAGCAACAAATACTCATTGTATTAACTCGTGTCACGCACAACTTCGATAACATTGCGATGTGAATGGTAAAGTGAATACAGGTTAAAAATAATGTCTAAGTATATTTCAGACAAGTGTCCATTAACAAAGCAACTAGAAAAATGTCTCACTTTTCCAAGAAATGCCCCGGGAATCTTTTCGAGGCCAGTGCGTATATGCTCTCCTTACTTACATTTGGATCGAAATGAAACTGCGAAAATGGACCAAATATAACATGCAAATACTATTTAAATCACGTATACGTTGTTTCCCAGAGACAGTTGTCTTTAAATTATATGAGAAATATCATTCGATTTTAAATATCGTAAATTATATTTAAGAAGTCCTACTTGTAGCAACACAGTTTGAAAAAAATACAAGAACGAAAACTTGTCATAGATTCAGAAAATAATCTATGCATTCATTCAAACACGCAACAATGCTCCTGAGAATCAGACACTATCGATAATAAACGTTTCTTTATTGATAATCGTCAATCAAAATCGTTCAACTTATAAAGCGTTTGTATAGGTTTTCATCGATAACTTGGCAAAATAGTGCATTACTGCGTGTTTCAACTGTGCTATAGTTTGAAAGCTTACTTGTGTAATGGTAGCGATGTAGGTTTTGCTTCATAATATCCGGATACGATCCTCAGGTAATACACTTTTCTTGTTATTATAATTGTGTGAAACAATTCAAAATATTTAAGCTTTGCCTAATACTTTTTATCAAGATAGTTAACGACTGTATTAAATAACTATACAAAAACTAAGAAAATGGTTTACTAGTCCATTACTAACTGATATTTCCAGATGTATGGAAATTGTGCTTAACACTTTACCGCTTCATATTAGTAAAAGCTATTTTGTATTGAACACGTTATAACGTGTAATGCTTGTTGTTGTTTTAGAAGAGTTTGTAGTTTACGATTTAATATAATACCCTTGGTTACCATGCTAAGTAATGCATTTGAAATTCATTTAGCTTGCTCTCATGTATTTCTGCCAGAATTTACAATTTCGCAACTTGTATTTTCTTAAGTTCTGATATGATTTTAATATTGTTTGGATAACAATAAATCTATACGTAGTAATACGCAAGCATTGTTTATGAAGCATTCAATATTGACTTTCTAATTGAAAAGTTTGATACATTAAATTAGAATATCAATTGTTAATAGTACGCTATTTTTTTAAACGTAATTTGTCGTAGTTAGACGGCTTATAAGGTATCAACTTAATTTACAAATCAAAATGGTTCATTATATTCCATATGTCGTTAAATTCGCCTTAACTTTATGTTAAATCACATATTCGATTAGAATGTCATCGTGGTATTTTCTTTCCCTAAAAACACTTCATGAGTAAAGACGAGGAATGTTAAATATATGTATTATCTTATAAATCTTTTTTTTTATCGTGAAAAGTATGTTTGCTTTCCCAAAAAGGAAATTGTGATATTTGATCATTTGAATACCATTGTACAGAACAGAACATATACAAAACCCTTCGAATGAAAGCTTCAAGCTGTCGGCGTTTCTTTAATATGTATATATGGTAAAAAAATGATTTATTGTTTTCTAATTTATCTCTGTTTTCTGAAGTAAATAATCGACAATTTCACGAGGTCATTGGACAATAGACGCTTTTATTTTGTCCATTATGTATCAGAGTGCGACAGTGAGTTTCTAATTGTTATCTCCGTTTTCTCATACGCCTGTCATTAAAGTTCACAATTACCACGATGAATGGTAATATAACTTACCAAAACATGGATATTTCTATAACGGCAAAAGAAATTTAGGTTACAGTCTCGGCTTTGTTTGATCATATAACACAGAGTGAAACTTCAGTTACACCAGGTAGGAGATTACTCTTATCATTACTGAGATGTTCTCTATTTAAGGCAAGTGGCCGACAAAAACAAATCATAGCCTAGCCATGGAGGAGAGTAGTTGTGATATTACGCTCATTTGGAACACCAACCCACACACCTGGCTGAAATAAATTAACAAATAGCCCTAGTTGTTACTATCAAATTAGTGAAATGGTTTTTCTTTTCGGTACTGTATAAAATGGTTAAATAATGGCCTTATTGATTTCTGTTCTCTCTCGCCCTATTGTATCAAATGACATTGTTTATCGATACTGTGACTTTGAGTTCATTATCTAAAACCCCCGGATTTGAAATGATGGAATGCCATGCGCTGGTGGTGAACTTAACCTATACAATAAAACACGGGATAAAATGGGAATGATCGCGGAGATGGTAATGATGATGATATCCTGCTGATGCAGCCGGAATGTTACCTTGTTGAAATTACCTATGTCAAAACGGAAACATGACACATTCAAATTATTTCATGCCGTAAGTTTCTTATGTCACACTTACCTGAAGGTAATATAAGCATCATCACGTTTATCGTTATCGTTATACTATGGGTTAACAGTTGTTGTTTTTCTTAGCTTTATACACATGTATGTTCGAGCGCGTATTCGTACTATTCTAAGCACTAAATAAGGCGGACATCACCTGACAAATGCAATACCATTTGATATTATCAAAAAGAATTAACAAGCTGCAGCAAGCGTAATTTATACCATACTGTGTGTATAAATGTAAGTGAAAATATATGTGTTTTAATCTGAAACCAGTACCGCATATTTACAAAACTATGTTATCGTGTTTCTCTTTAATTGAATCAAAGAATGTTCGGTTAAAAGATGAATCATACTATTACTTATTGATAATGCACGCACAGTATCAAAATGCGACAGCTGTTTTGAGATCGCCTTCGATAACCTTCCAGTAGCGGCCATTGATACCGGTATCGAGAAATGTAGCCGAAGGTGACTCTGGCGTGGCTTTCTTTTACCATTCTTTAATGTGTCGTAAAAAACAACTAGTTTAGCCATACTCTATCGAGTGTGGTTTGTCCTCGGATTAGTACTTCCTTGAATATCATCGGAAATGTGCCTTGAGAATATTTCCAGAGATTCGTCGATCGTGATGCGTTAAAGCTGATTACATTATACATTGGCAAATGTATGTCCATGCCACGATGATGAACGGATATTATTGTGTCATTTAATTTTATTTTCTCGACATTTTCATATATGCTCAAATAGCGAAGTAAGATTACGCGTCAACTTGCATGCAAGCGGATATTATTTATGGCATCTAATCTTGAAAATCTCGTAATGAGAGTGTGATATTGTATTGTATTCGACCACACATTCCAATAATAGTATGATATCTAACAGTCAATATTTGCTAATATAAAATTGCCAGATATTTACAAAATCAGGCTCATTAACACTTTTGCAAGATGGTGTTGTTTAAAAATATCACATATTCCATCACACTTGACTGACTCTCAGGAGCACAGACGAGTTTTATTATTAGACATACGTATCTATGAATGGCCTGAATGTGCCAATGGAAAACTTGCTTCACTGATGACATTCTCTTGTTCAATATATAGAAATAATTAACCGTAAGAAATGTACATGTTATATGAATAATATAAAATAAAAGCAAAGCAGAGAAAAGAGTCTTACAATAAATAAAGACGGTATTTCCGCTTTGAAATAATGCATTAAAGGAAACAAAACTTTTGAAATTGCCATACACTGTAAGATTGATACAGATATGTGCTCAATAGAAGGAATATTGTCAGATAATTATAAAACCGAGAATACTTACACTATTTTAGTGAATTATTTCAACATCGATATGTGCTTTTGAAGTCGTGTGGTTTACCTACTTCTTTGATACCATATAGGTGACCAAAGATTTCTTTTTAATAGTCAATATGTAACTATAATATCTCAGAAAATTAACAATGTATGATTGATTAAAAATATTGCTTTATTGCCCACATTGTTACCACAACGCATTCTATGACGTTGGTTAACCATAACAGTTTGGGTTTTGGTTTTAAAACAGGGCATCTAACGAAAAAGCTTGGATTTATAAAAACATGACTACAGTCGCTTTAAAAGTGCATATTAAAACCTGCTACATTGGATTATTTAATCGTCGCTGCATAACATTTAAACAGTGTATATTACAATTCATATTTGATTAACCCATCATGGTTTCATAGATTTGTTAACCCGATATATTGTGGTGTTATATCTTGAATTAATCAATCATGGCCGCATGCGGAAATGGTCGCAGGGTGAGCATGCAGCAGAGACGCCGGAGCTCCATATTCAAACACCATGGTCAAAACAAGTTTGACATCAAGAGTTCCAGTTTTGAAAAGGCAGGGAAAACTATAAGGCCTTGGACAAGGTAAAACTCAATAGTTTGAGAAATTTGTGTTTAATATGCAATCAAATATCATTTCAATCATCATCTTTCCATAACTACATATATAGAAATATCTCAGCAATATTAAAATATTGCAAAGTTTCATAAATGTGCAATTATTGACCATTTTGTGACGACAAGTAATCGCTTCAGATGTTAGTACGTCCGTCAGTCATGTTTCTGAAACGTGATGTTTTATTCCATAGGTCGATGGTCAGATGTATGAAACTTGATATTGAGCAACCGTTAACGACAACAACACGCGACAATAATACTACTAATAATAATAATAATAATTCTTACTTAAGCAGGTTTTGAAGTTCGTAAAACTTAAAAAGAAAAATAAGCTTTTTAAATAATACACATATTTTTAATTAAAAAAATAACACGATTAGCGTTTTTTTATTGGATTCATATCAAACGTTCCGCACATTACAAGAGCCTGCATATGCCATTTAGAAACGCTGGTGACTCCACAAGACGTCTATGCTGAAAACAGAATAGTGAGTTTTGGAGAATGCTAACAGGATTGTCAAACCAATGTTCGTCGGTAGGGCAATTAGCGAATAAATTCCATTAGTTCAATAATTCGTTTGACATTTTAAGAAGTAGTCGATTCAATTGAATAATGATCATTCTCTTATTGTGCACATAATCCTGAAATGAAATAGAGACGATTCAATCATTAAGACTGTTTTTGTTGTGTTCGATATATGTTTTTACATCACGTAGGTGACTTATTTTTAGTATATATTGTATAATGCATATTAACAGTATAGGTGGTCATAACGTAAAGATCTTGTTGTCAGTATTTCTCTGTGAATCTTCTTCTTAAGTTCTTATACCCTCTAAACTGCATGTATTATAAAATTCACTGGCTGTATTCACTGGCTGTATTTTTCTATATTATGTCAATTTCGATAGTTTATTGAGAGTTGTAAAGAGACCTTTAATAATTACATTTCTTGTGTCCGACTCAAAACCCTACAGCTCCTTATCTCGGTCATAAGGTAAAAAACATTTAAAAAATGAAAACGTGTACTATTTCCCTGCATACATCTGTAAAAGTCGTAACTTATTCTTTGCAGTAACAGAACTGCAATTTATACCGATGCCCTGACTAGCTTCTATCTATTGTCGTCTCCATCTTTATGCGATCATTTTATTTTATCTATCTCTTCAGCACTATAAAGTAAATGCACCACTTTGCAATGACCCGATTATAACACTATCTAATTTATTTCATTGTGTATACATTATGTATGATTCTTTAACATAACCACTTGCATCAGCCTGTACTATGCATTGAACGGTATACAGCGAATCTAACATAATCTTCAATTAATGAAAATATATTGAAATACGTCTGTTGCAATATAGTACCTGCATTGTCTAGTTGATATTATCGAATCATTTTAGATCGGTTCGTTTTCACTGGACCTGCATTTAATAAGTAGTCCATTAATGGTTTATTCAAATAATATAGATTTTCCCCGATGACAAAGTGGCTATTTTCGTCGTTTCATATTTCGTTTGAAGATGTGTCCTCATTTTCTAGCGTGCTTTGAAGTTAATGGGAATCAATGAGAGTTATGAACTCGCATGTATACAAATTTAAGATTATATTGAAGACAAAATCATATGACATATATTTCCTGAGCAACAAATCGAACCTAGGGAGTGCAAACCTGGAAGCGGGATAATTTTGACAACAGACTAATATATTTTAAGTAAAAATATTTTAAACCGTGTACATCTTCACACAATCGCACAGCAATATATCAAGTAATTATATATGAACAGTACGTTCTGTGAAGCATTGCTAGACCACTCAACTGTATTGAGTACTGCTATATGGTAGATATTGTTCCAACTTATTGGGCCACATAATTCGCAATGTGACATTGAAATAAGAAGGCACATGGTACATTTTTGCACCAATGGGGCACTATACATTTGCACTTAATTCGTGTCTCAAATATTGTAATTTGTTTTCAATAGCCTAACGGGCCTGTTAAGAAGAGTTTATGTCATACATGACATGTTGCTTAACATTCCCTGTCACAAATGCATAATATATGCATAATTAATGTTTCTTACTGCCTTTTCCCATACACTCATAATTAAAAAATGCATTTAAATTGAAACGTCATGTATTAGGCTAAAATTTAAAAACAAAATCCTTGTTTGTTAAACAAAAGTAATGTTCAGAGGCATAATCGACAGACGCTTACTAAAATGAATTCCAAAATCAATGTCGATGTACATTGACTGTCTAATCTTCTGTGCACATGTGACTAGTTTGTTGTTCAAATTAGTGTTCACACGTTTACTTTCATACAATTAACACCGTGTGCATTAACGAATAATGTCGGTGATGAGTAAATAGTCTAGGTCCTCGGCCTCTGCCTCGCCTCGATTCACATCACTGGCCTCGGGATGTGCGGTTTACTCCGCCTTTCAACGGCTTATTATATTGTTACAATATGTATATTTTTCCTAACCGGTCGGGACTAACAGCGAGCCATTCTGATTATGTTACACGTGTGGTTGTTTAATGGTTTTAGTGTTAAGTAGTTCGTAACCCAAGAGCGTTAAGTTTGCTCGGGAGTTAGTTTAGTATTTTTTGGATGAGTTTGTTTTTGCACAAATCATATTTTGACCTCATCTTATCCTTAGGTATAAACAATGTTAACGGCTACGTACCTGTTAAACATCAACATGTTCATGTTTAAAACATCCGAGTTCACTTGATGATGAATGACAAAACAATGTCCTAGGTGTTTGACTTTTACGTGTATTCACATGTTTCAGATGAATATTCTCACAAAATGGAAACACGTCTGAGGTCACTATATGATTAATGACAATACACTACCCTATATATAACGACCATTAATGTCATTTCTTTTTTATCTGGTT
>NW_026273408.1:0-110270 GCF_020536995.1 Dreissena polymorpha | reverse complement strand
TTAATACGCTTAAACAAGCCTCGCGCCATTTAGGCAGTGTTTAATTGATGAAAACATATCTTCGTAGACGTTGCAGTTTAAGCTGCTGTTGTTATTCTGCTTTTGTAGTAGAATTATTGCAGTTTGAGTTAAAGTAGAAGTTGTTCATGACAATGCTTAGTATAGCGTTGATGTTATTGTATATTTATTTTCACTGTTATCATGGTAACGATTTGTCAATGTTTCATTTGAAGTCGTCACCATTCCTATATTGTCACTCATATTCCGCAAAAGGTTCTATAACTTTCTTATTTAAGGACGGGTTGACCCTGCTTCATTGACCGAAGTTAAAGTTCAAAGGGACGGACGTAACCACACGCTAACGCATTAACTAGTGGTGTTCATGGCACTTCATGTTCGCCTCGCTTTGCTGTTGGCAACTTGGTGCAGATTGGCAGTGATCTAGAGAGCTTCAAGTCTGCAATGGGGAATAGTGGGTCCGATTTTTAGCAGAAGGTCAGTTTACATTTAAAAGACACCATTATTAATAAAGAACCTTCTAAACGACATTCATTCATTAATTAGAACACATATTTAAGTCATGTACACATAGTAGCTTTTGAAAAAATGTTTGATTTGTAAATGTAATGTTCCTCTGTTCTAGGGTGATAACATCGAACGATAATCGTTGGTCAATGGCCCAATTCCAAGCACAATGCCGTAATTATTGAGATTTTTACCACAATTTATATAATTTGTCTGTTCACGATTTTGTTATTTTCATCTTTACTTCGTCCTTTTGGGTGCGTTCATATGCGTGTTCGTTGAACTAAAACGAGGCAAAACAAATTTCTCGGTTTGGAGTCGGCGGAATTTTTTTGTGGGTCAGTTCGGGTCGGGATTTAAAACGTGTCTGCAAAACAACAACTACACATTTAATATTGTAAGAAATATAGACAGTTGTTTCAATTAGAAGCATATTTGTATTCTCTATGGTAGGCTAGAAGCTTTATTGTAAGCTTTATTTCTGAAATAAATGTTGTTTGTTGTTGTAAATTAGAAGAAGTAGTATAATTAATTAAATAATGACTTATGTATACTGAAGCATATTACTGTTTATGAGGTATACACCACATTATTGAAACTTAATTTAAGTTAAATGCGTTCTGTGCGTGTATTCTCATAATTGCGAATACAAACAACGCTTAAAATGATAAAAAAGATACTGTGACTTCAATTGTTTAATCTATCTTATTCTACAAATTCGTTTTCGTGAATTAGCTTATGAACCTGATCCGGTATCGTTGGTAAAAGCTTTGTCCGGATCCGCGGGTAATTACTCGACCCGCAATCATCCGTATCTATCGTTTTCAGGAACCCGTTTAAGCCCTAGTTAGCGTGAAGATATATACATAACGAGCGCATAATTCAAGTGACGTTTAACACAGTGACGTTGTTTTGGTAATAAATTATTCTAACATTTTGCTTAGTAATTGCCAATAAAACAAACTTAAATATGTATGAAGGCTTAAATATATGACAATTGTTCAAGTACTAGTGTTGGTTCTTGCATTAATCACGAACGGTTCGGAGCTCTGAATCGTGGGATTTAACCACGAGGGCGATGCCCGAGCGGTGTGATAACTCGACTGTGATAACTTTTAAAATATATAATCCGCCCCTTTTGTTTCATCGAAAGGCATTACATAAATATTACATATCTGACAGGATGACAGTAAATTTGTCAACTTAGGAAACACTGTAAACCTAGGCGAGGCCGTGGTTGACAGAATTTTTCCCCGAAAGTGACAAATTTACTGTCACCCTGTCAGACATGTGATATTTATTTTATTATACCGAAACAACTATTCAAACATAATTTTTTTATATGAACCATGAACAATTTAACATTCAATAATTGTATTTCATTTCAATGAACAACCATTAATATTACACTGGCTAACACAGTCAATTTCTTATCACAGAAAAATAATATTCAATAGTTAAACGTAAGGCCTATTAAGTAGTCTATTAAAGTGATTTCCGATTCCAACAAATTGTCTAATTATTTGATTCTTTTTAACGTTTATTTAAATTGCAAACGAGTTTAGCTGGAGAATTTCGCTGTGAGCTATGACGTCATTTCGTAAAAAATGACGTCATTTCACAGTAAAACGAATAGGACAGTTTAATTTTTTTTAACCATTCCTCACGTGATTGCTAAGGTAGCGGCGACAGTATTTATTGGACAGTATTTTATTTCCGCTGGGTCGACAGTCTTTCTATGTCACGATGGCCTATGGGAGTTTAGCATTGTGAAATAAATGTGCGTGTAAAGGCATATACGATGGGCGTGTTTACAGATTTTCGAAATTACCATTTTCTATTTTTTTGTCCAGAATTAGATAATAAAGAACACGGTACATCAGTGAGCGAAACAACACTAATAACTAAGACTCATACTATAAATACATGTATTTTATGAGTTATCGTCATAAGAGATTGATAACAATATTAAATGTTACACACGCGAAACGATTCATAATGTGTGAGTGTTTCTGATGTTTTTCTTTATATTTTGTGACAATAAGTTGGTTGTCTTATATAAAGTATAAATACATGTTTTTCGTGATATCCGGATGATTGAATAGTTTAGGGCGATAGCATTTAAACATTTTGGTCAGTGGTTCGAGCCCGTTGAGGATTTTTATTCTTCTTTCTTACATAGTGTTATGTTTTTTATACGCGAGCTTTTTAGTTCCGATGTTTGCATTTATACATTTTAAGAATTAAATGACAAACTTCAAAAAGGTGATAGTCTGTAAATAGCCATCCGTTAACATTCCGTGAGCTTATATATAAAATGTAACACTTATGTGTAATTACTGTTTTGCATCATTCCGAGGTTATTTGTTTGTCAACAGTTTGCGTGTTTAAGGACGCGCATTTAACTGAAATATTGCATAGGTTAAATAGAGATTGTGAATATTTCTACATGCCATTGGATAATAATTTAATTGGGGAATCTTAAAAAAGCTAACGCAACACAAGTATTTCCGATCTATCTCCCCTATTTTTTTGTAAACCACCAATAACATTTTGTGTAACAATAGTGTAGCAACGTGAGATGTCGCGCTTGATTTATATGTCATAAGTCTGGTGCTTAATACTTCAACAGACGCTATGAGGTTTGCTCACAATATGCTTGTGATATCTCAGCTGAGTTTGAAAATGCTTAGGCTTTGTTGGTAACATAACCGTATATATATGGCTATATATAAAACTTTTGAACACTCGTGCGAGTGTGATGGAGATGGTAGTTCCTCCTTAATATTGCTTTAGAGAAATATTGGTAATATTCTAAAGTCACGTTTTTGAACACATTACATGACAAATATTGAATACCGCGCGATAAGAAAAAGAACTGAAAACAACAACAACTATTTGCTTTGTTTTACTTTAATACAATTACTTCGAAATGTTGATTTACCACCTATATGTTCAAAGTCAGGGTTAACGTCGACTATCTTGTATATATATATATATATATATATATATATATATAATATATATATATATATATATATATATATATATATATATATATATATATAATATTTCTCGTTCTTACCCACTGATCTTCAATATAACATAAAAAAACTGTGTTTGTATAATTGTATCGGTCGAGTTTAAGTATGAGTCCAGTTCTTTCAAACAACTTCGCTGCAAGGCGGTGGGGCAGTTTTCCTGGGACATGTGCATCTATAGTGAAACCTGCTCAGAAACGTTTATTTGCATTGGGTTTCAGGTCGGAATTTCAATGCTTTGGCTCTTTTGTATTATATAGTTATGGTCCGAGAACGTTCTTACACATCGAAGAGTATTTAGGTTAAGGCGATCGTTGAAAGTTGGCTGTTACCAGATATAGCGATCATGGCCCTATGTCAATGTTTTCCAATATTAATAGATAAAGGTCTACACTTGTCTGGACTAACCATTACGGCATTAACATTTTCTAAGTGTTACGTACATAAATAAACATCAGATACAGATACCGAACCGAACACAATTGATAGCCAGAACCTTAATGTTATGTGTTATCATTCATCTTACAATAACTTAAAATACATGTATTGATTAAAAGCAGACGTTATTTAATTATGTATTAGTGTATAAAAAGGGTGACATAAGTTCGATTGTTACTCAGTAAAGTTAAAACCGAACGTTATTATTTGTGTTTGTTTTAGCTTGGATATTACTATACTAAAATACGTGTCAACCTTCTTGTTGATGGCGCATTATTAAATTGATTAAATATTTATGTGTGAAATCGATACTTATCAACAGGATATAGCACGTTGCTGTATAGGATGCTTGTCAATTGTGCATACGTGACGTCTGGTAATATTCAGTAGGATTCGAACATGGAACATCCTTAATAAGGACGAATACCAACCAGTGGGCTATAACTTACTGTTTTACAATCACAACCTCTATAACATTTTTTCAGCAGGATAAAAATTAATACTCCGAATCAAAATACCAAAAGCCTGCTAGTTAACTTAAGGTAGCGCACCTCTAATGGGCAATATCCAAATATAATCTAATTAATTATTTTTTTAATCAGCATCATTTCACTGAACTACATGCAATTTGTAGGTAGGCTTTCCATGCTATTAAAAAAAATATACGATTTTTTTAAAACACCCCCACGCTCGGCTTTTGTCCAGTTTATTTTCACCCCTGGGTATATAAAGTTCCATAATTGATTCAAATTTCCAAATATGGGCATGCAGTTGGTGTGTACAGATGCTGTAAAGGTGTTTAAAGTTTAAACAAAAATAAAATAAGTATTCTTTTACAGACATTTATTTTTTACAAATTTTTATCTATGGAAGAGCGCCATGAAATGTAAGTGATTTCAGCCAAGTAAAAAATTAGGTCGGTTAAAAACAAAGTGTCATAAAATTCAAAATAGTATCATTTAAGTCATATTTTAAACTTAGTTTTTATAGAAACACTATATACAGCAAAAATACCAAGAAGTAGACAGATTTACCGTTTACTTTTTGAAATAAAAATAAAAATGCAACATGCATGGTTCGTATTTTCAACAGTAAATCACCCAATTTCGCCATAACGTTGTTTTAATTTTAATAATTGAAGAATGTGCATAAAAATTGCATCATATTTAACAATAAATATAGCTTATATGCCATATTAAATCAAATTACGTTAGAAAATAAATAAAACGCGTCGCAAAAAAGTATACGTCGTCGGCAGGATTCGAACCTGCGCGGGATATCCCAAAATATTACTAGTCTATCGCCTTAACCACTAGGCTACGGCACCTAATAGTAGGCTCTTCAACCTTCGAAGAAATCGCGGGAAATCATTAGAGGTGCACTACCTAAACATAAAATTACACAAATTTATTACCACGCAGAACAACCTGGCACTTCGGCATTATTAGGGTCATAACAAATTCCGTGTTACATTTCACGAACCCCAAATAAGGATATGCGTATGTACTTTTACTCATAGCTATGAGTAAATTTATCATTCTTTATTCTCAAAATACTAATAAATCCTCATCATCATTATCAACCATATCATCATCATCCTACCAACATCATTATCATCAATGTCATCAACATCCTGATCATCGATAAAACATCATTGTTATCCTCGTTAATCTAAACAAATGTGTTCCAAACAAATAATAACCCAAATACAAAATAGTAGTGGGTGTTTGTATTTGACAGGACTTTTGGAGTGGGTGTTTGTATTTGACAAGACTTTTGACATATACATGCAAACTACATGCAAACTAACATTTATTCTGACGCCCATTTGTCTTCTATGTGCAACGGAGATCGACTTCGATTTCGCCGCTCAGTTGAAGAGTCTCGAGACGCCCGTAAACGGTGCAACATCCTTGTTCATATGTATAAATAACTGAAACGATACTAATTAAATTATGTAAGACATGTCGTTTTTATACAACTAACATGCACATGTGTGGCATGTGAATAGTGCACATTATTCACTAAAAATTGGACGGGTAAGTCTTCACATAAAATCAGAATAAATTTTTTAATAACCTGATCCACACCGATGCCAAGCGCACACAGGACGCCCCCCAACGCATATCCATCGCGTTAAGTTGCTTAAAATCGTATACATTTATAAATGTTAACATTATTTTAGTTTAAAAAACCTGCGATTATTTCCAAGATTTATCCACCACCAACAATCAAGACGAAGTGTACATGACTTCATATACACCCCATACAATAATCGGTAGTAATCAACGATTCAGGTAAAACCGCGAGCGGGACACGCAACCCTAACTGCTCATTTTTTTTGTCCCCTACCGGTTTCACCGGAGATACTTATGGTCTGCGCTCCGTCAGTCTGTCTGTCAGTCAGTCAGTCTGTAACAATTTTCTGGACCCTGCGATAACTTTAAAAGTCTCTCATATTTTTCATGAAACTTGAAACATGGATGGATGGTGATATTGACATTATGCACGTCATTTCATTTTGTTCCTACGTCAAAATTTGTGGTTGCTATGGCAACTTTTTTGTATATATATGTCTGACAATGGTGGAGCTAGTAGGGGGCATCATTGCTTGGCAATAGTCGTGTTCTTTCTTTTTTATTTTAATGGCAGGGGAACGTATGGCTCAAGATCGGTGTATACGTGCCTTCAGCACCTCCCGAAACCTCTAAGTTTAGAGAAATCTACAAATAATCAGCTTTTACTATATTGTTAACGTAAATATTCTTTAGCAAAACATATACATTACACATGGCCAATCTCATTTTGCAAATTAACATGACACACAAACATCAAAAGCACCCTGCACGCACCCCGGGCATCAACTAGAAAAAGAAATTTATCACTGAAACCATAACATCCATAAATTAGTACTTAAAAGAGTATTCGAGTATTATGTATTTACATATGAAGAAATGTTTTCATCAGCTGTATTAAACCGACATCCACATTAACCAGTAAAACCACTGAGAATTAAATTCGCATTAAAAACAAAATACGAAGTAAACCAAGTAAACAAAATAATTAAGAAAACTGCTTCACTCTTAAATGAAAATGCAGCCATTGACTTTCACGGTAATGGAATCGGTTAGTGTTAAGAACCCATCTCACATGGACTAAAAAACTGAACTGAAAATAACCTTAATATCGACATTAGCATTACAACATTACACACGTACAAGTAATACACCGATTGTTTAAACATACACATGTTCATTAAGGGTGGGCGGGTTTATTACCCTTTCGTCCTCCTTGTCCATACTTGTGCCTGTCAAATACACACCTCGAATGGCACCTCAATATATTTGCAAATCATATAAACCCTAAAATGCGAAACCCGTGCATTTTTCGCGCTTAATACCACACATCAAACACAAAAACACCAAACACAAACCCGTGCATTTTTCGCGCTAAACCATTAACATACTCGCTCTACTAAATAACATGTACAAAACCACTACAATACCGTTTTTATCAATCCGAGAATAATTTCATTTTTGTACGACTTTGTAAAAAAAACAAAGCTCTTTTTCATGTTCACAATTCGCTGCTTTTGTTTGACCATGAGATTGTCATCATTTAATTTCGCAATATTAAAACTTAAATATAACATTTTTCATTATTTTTTTATCAAAAACTTAATGTGAGAAATCACAGGGATCTTTAAGTAAAAAATACTCTATTATACTATATACATATATACAATGGATACAACTGTCAAATTTCCTGCACAACATCATGGTCTGAACAATAGCAAAAAAAAAACGCTTCCAAAAGCAATAATTACACCAAAAAAAACTGTATAACAACAGCTCAGACATTTATCTATCATATAATAACTATGTTTATAGCAGTAAAGTGTTCATAGTTGTGTTTGAAACGAAAGTTTCATGAAAAACGGTAAAATTTTCGAAATGCGACACAGGTGTGCACACCCACTTTGACACATTTTGTTTCATAATTTAATAATAACAGAGAAGTTGAGCAAACTTACCTTGTTTTATTATCCATAGACACTTTATTAATCAAAGTAGACACCTTTCATAATTGCATGTAACTGCATATTTGTAAAACACCGTAAATATTAAATTTGTTTACATTTCTACTATCTTCAAGGATTTGTATGCAATTTGTCAGGTAATGTTACGTGGAACGTGAATGGCTGGATTTATTTACTGGAATTTCAACAAATCAAATCGCATGTTAGAAATACATGTGAGCTATCCAAAATGAAAGTAAAACATTGTCAGTTGTGAAATTGAAGCAGATTGATATTAATTTTAGAAAAATATGCTAACTTAATAGTAAGTATGTTCTATTTTACTATGAAAAAAAACTATCCAAGAAATATGTACCAGCAAAAGAGCTTTATAACAAAGGAATACGAAAATTACTTCTAGAATTCTCAGTTTTCAGCTGTGCACACCTGTGTCCAAGTAAGGATTTTTGAGCATTTTGAATGAAACTTTCTCTCTTAGTTCAATGAAAAGCTTGTACTTTATTGCCAAGTGTATTATTTTCTGAAAGATAAATGTCTTGGCTGTTGTAATACAGTTTAACTGGTGTATTTATTGCGTTTGGAAGCAAATTTTTTGCTATTGTTTACTATACGATAATTTTTCCTCGTACTAAATTATTTCTCGGTGATCTAATTTTTGCCCGCTCCAATTATCGCAATTGCTCTGTTCTTAATCATGTTTTCAATGATTGCGACATTTACCGTTATTGCGGTGCCTATATCACGTGACAGTTTTAGATCTGTGTTGGGAGAATACTATCAATAAAAGCACGACCCAGATCACATTTTTAAGGTTTTCTTAATATTTCACCATTTTTAATAGGATAAAGTGAAGAGCCCGCTCGTTCGTGAGAGTTTTCATGGTATCATGATTTGTTTAAACAAATACGTATTTTTTAGTAAAGTGCAACCGCGCGTTTAAACGGTTAGAAAAATGTCGGATCAGTGTGGGGACTTTATATTACAAACGCGCGGTTGCACTTTATTGAAAAAATACTTAAATGTTTAAAAAAATCATCATGCCATAGAAATCTCACGAATGAGCGGGCTATGTTAAGTATTGACAATCCACAAATATGTGCCTGCCTATTCTTTGACATGGGTTTTCGTCCAAATATCATTGTTCAAACCGTACAAGTGTTTGTTTTTAGCAAGGATAAATTTGTTAATAGAAGCTGCATGATTTTTTTCAAGCGAACACAAGTATTAATCTTAAAGATGGTGTGTCAGAAATCTTAATAAGGAAAAAGCTAGAACAAATTATTTGGATTGTTTGCCGTTTTGTAAAAGTGTCCTATTTGGAATTAATGGTGTCTTAACCTGGTTTACATTTTTTGAATGAGTACATATGTGTAATAAAGTTATAATAATGCTTATCTCAGTACGCCCTGCCTCACGTCCTTTCGTCATACCGTCCCGCTTCTTGTTTTAGCATCATTTATGATGTTAAGGGATTTAAATGTATAAACGACTTGGTATACTGATAAGAGTACATTAAGCGGAAATAAAAAGTACAAGAACAGCAACTCTCTCATTAAAAGTTTGTACTTATTATACCCCCATTACATATTACATTACATATTAAAGAGGGTATACTGGAATTATCATCGACGTTAACCGTCAGTCAGACTTTCTGTCTGTCTCTCCGTCTTTCCGTATGTCTTTCCATAGCCACAAACATGCCCGCAAGCGTTATTCTACAATTTAAACGTACACTATTTAAAGGTTTATTTAAAATTCTCATGGACGTCTGTCTGTCTGTATATCGGTCCGTCTTTCCGGCAATCCGTATGTCTGCCCGTAGACACACACTTATCCCTAGGCGTACGCATATGTTGTTTAAGGTAAAACATTAAAACTTGAACATTTGTATCATCCTACATTAAACATTAGCAATGGGAGTCCCCATTTTCATTTTAAACAATTTTTATATTATGATTAGCAATACACACTATAAGCAGATTATAATACCCCCGTAACAAAGTAAAATTGGGTCACCTTGGACGTGTGACCGTCAGTTTTGTGTTCGTCCGTCTGGTCCGTCTGTCTATCTATTCATGGACACATTTTGTTAACGGCGTTCTCATACACTTGTCAACATACATAATTCAAACGTGCATGCATTGTTTCGTATACAGGAAATCGAGCACGTGCATTTTTTAAAATTATTTTACGATTACAATACAAAAGTTATTCCCCAATTTGTAAACTAAGACATTCTATGTGTTGGGTATTTTGGGGTATTCTTCGTCATTATTTTGATAAAGTTAAGTTGCTCTGTGCTGATTTTTTTCTAAAGCCCGTTTCTTGTGTGAACAAGCATGTATTGATGTATCAGAATAAATTGTTAAACATGTATAATGATATATGGCTTCATGAGAAAATTCCGAGCACAATCGATTTAGAGCGGTATTAAGGTCAACATGTCATATCAATTTTACCATCTGCGGTCTAATGTTTACATCTGTTTTTAATACTTTATTTAAAACGTCTATCTTTAATCTTTAAAATGTTTTTCTTAGTTGTGTTAATTATTTTTTACTTTTTGTTACGAACCGATTTGAGTCAAATAATTATTTCTTAGCCGCAAACTTTTAACGCTAAACGTTTATTTCATATGCTAAAGTATAGCTGAAAATATTTTTAAATTAACACCAGAATAATACCTGTTATTATCAAGATCAAATGTCGTGCATTAACGGTCTCATAGTTAATGAGTATATCGCTAATATGGCTAAGTATTTATATTTCTTTTTGTTAAATTATTCTTAACAATTATAGAATCATAGAGCGATGCAACATATAACGTTGATTCGAAATAAAGCATTTTATAGACACGTGCTTTTTGGTATAGACAATTCTACACATATATGAGTGACGTCACTGGCTTCATGTTAGCCTGTGACTATTGTGCATGTACGATTCGATTCTCTATTACCATAATTTATAAAAGAACTTTTAAGACTTAATATCTGACCACTTAATTGAACATCAGCAGTATAATACATATTGTTTATGTTACGGTTGCATACCTTACAAGCATAACCATAGTTCTCTACGCCTTTGCATCAATGGCGACATTAGTAAGCCACTTAACTGACACCATGTTTCACAATAATTGACAAAACTCAATACAATTATCGTAGCATTCGTTCAGTTTACTAGTTGATGTTTGAGGAAATTTTATAGAAGCGTCAAAATGCAGATGATTTTGATAAGATTGCAATACTGGTCGGACAAATAAAAAAAAACGCTTCAGTTTTGTACATCGGGTTAAAAAAGCAACAGTGGCAGACGTAGGATGATACATATATGTGTTTGTTTTATTTAATGCCATTACCACCTCTTACTTACTCATTTTCACTAGTAAACAGCTTGTATAAACGAATAAATATGTCGTGGGAACGAGTAATTTAGTCATGAAAACGAGTAAGTTAGTTGTTGGAATGACTACGCCACCGGTAATTAGTGAGACCGACTACATGTCTCGTTGGAATGAGATAGCTAACTCATGGTAATGACTTAAGCCACAAATAACATCATCATCATCATCATCATCACCATCATCATCATCATCATCATCATCATCATCATTATCATCATCATTATCATCATTATCATCATCAGACACTTGACCGGTTTAGCCGTTGGAAGGAAATGAGGGACGACGATAAAAAACTCCTGCTCCAGTCAGGTTTGTTGTGCGCTGTCGAGACTTATTCATCCATGGGATGAAATGTCCATTCCTTTACATTGTCCATCCAGTTTTTTCTCTGACAGCCTCGACGTCTACCTCCCTCTAGCGTGCCCTGTAGAACAGTCTTGCACAGAGAGTCGTGCATGGTGGCGTGTCAAAACCAAGCCAGCTTTAGTCGTTTGACGGTTGCCAGTAGGGGTGGTTTTGGACTCACACGATTTGCAGTAATGTTCCGGACGTACTCGTTGGTCTTGTGCTCCGTGCAGGAGATGCGGAGCAGTTTTCGGAGACATTACGTTCAAATGCCTGTTTCCTGCGATCTGTGTCCGCGTGAAGCGTCCAGGTCTCGCAGCCGTAGAGTAGGATGAAGACTACAAGGGACTTTTAGAGCCTGTACTTGGTGGGGAAGCTGATGAACTGCTTGTCCACAACCGGCTCAGTCTGGCCATCGCTGCGGTCGCCATGGTTTTTCTTATTCGGACCTCAGCGGTACTGGTACCATCCTTGGACATGGTTGCGCCCAAGTACCTAAAGCTGGTAACTTCTTCTAGCTTCTTGTCGTTCATCGTGATGTCTGCACTGGTGTTGGTATTGCTGTTCACCATGATCTTGGATTTCTCCGTGCTTAGCTCCATCCCGTATGCTCCTGTTCTTTCATAGAGTCTGTTGGTGAGATATTGAAGTTCCCTGTTGGTGCCACCCATGAGGTCAATGTCATCAGCGAATCTTAAGTTGGAGACGGGTCTTCCACCGATAGAGATAGAGATGTGGTGGTCATGGAGAGTCTCCTGTTTTATCTTCTCAAGGAAAATATTGAACAGGACGGGAGAAGGCAGACATCCCTGACGGACACCCACTGATGTCCCGAAGAAGTCCCCCTGCTGTCCGTTATGAAGTACTGCGCTGCTGGCGTGCCCGTAGAGTTCTTTAATGACTTTCACCAGCCCTTCGTCAATGTTGACCCTCTCATAACATGCCATAGGCCTTAATTCCTCTCGCGGTCGAAAGCTTTCTTGAAGTCAATGAAGTTGTGGAAAAGCTCACGTTGGAGATGAGATGTTTCTCAATGATGACTCTGAAATTGAAGATCTGTTCCACTGTGCTCCGCCCAGCTTTGAATAAAGCCTGTTTTTCGGCCAGCAATTCCTCGGCCTTACTCTTCAATCGATTAAGGATGATGCGAAGCATGACTTTCCTGGGACGAATGATGAGGCTAATGGTGCGGTACTTCTCGCACAACTTGATATTGCCCTTTTTCCGTAGGGGTATGACCAGTGACAGGGTCCACTCCTAGGGCCACTTCTTCTCCTCCCAGAGTGTTTGGCATAGTGCCGTCATTGCTGCAGTCGTTTCATCTCATTCGTGCTTAATAAGCTCGGAAGGGACGTTGTCCACTCCCGGAGATTTTTCTGCCGTAAGACTACGCACTGCCTCCTCCACCTCTGCCTTAAGTATAAAAGACTTTCGTTGTCCGCTTTTTGTCTGAGATCGTTCTGAAGATGACTGGAGTCTGGTTTAAAGCGGGTTGTTGTAGAGGTCACTGCAGTATTCCGTCCACCTGTTTAGGACTGAGGCACTCTCGGTAAGGAGATTCCCGTCAGCGTCTGATGTAACACTGGCCTTGGGCTGACTGGTCTTCGTAAGGGTCTTGATCCAAATAACAATACATGTTGCTAAATGCTTGAGTTATTGAGTCGGACTGACTCAGTCGTTCTTAACGACTTAGTAACTCGTTACCATGACTTATTTACTCATGTAAGCGAAATAAGAAAGTCGTGGTAACGAATTAGTCACCTTGTCAGTTAGTAAGTCATGGGAACGACATAGGTACTCGTGGGAGCATCCTAGCTACCGATAACGCAATCGAACGAATATGTTACTCTTTGTAACGACATAAATAACTTATGGTAGTGGAGTCAGCAACCAAAATGCAAGATGTTTAAAGCATGTTTTAAAATGACATATACATAAGTTATGACGACATAAATCCGACTTATTCGCCTTTCAAAATGCATTTCACACTTTTTCCATTCTGATTGGTTGATTATGTCATTACCATGAGTAAGTTATCTCGTAAACACGAGTTAATAAGCCGTTTCCACGCGCTAACTATTTCGTAACAACGAATTACTAAGTCGTTTCCTCGAGTTAGCTATGTCGTTCCCACTAATTACTTTCGTTCACACTTACTCGTTCGCACAAGAACTTTATGTCGTTGGTCGTTGGGAAGGGTTACTGATATCTGACAACATAAACATAAATTGAACAAAAACAACAATCCCTAACAACTTAATCAGAATCTTATAGATCAATATAAGTTCTTTAAGCATGTTTCCATTTGCTTTATTGCATTATCATTCAAGAGTCAAGTGCTCACCGTTATTAGCATTAAGTACAAAGCGGTTTGCTAATCAAATAGACGTGTGGTTGACGGAAATGCGACTAAAATAACAATGTATTCAGTATTTTTAAACACGAATTTACAATATTGAACAAGATAAAACTATATTAATTAACGAATAATGAATACAAACTGCAATATCAAAAACGTTAAAGTATTAAAACTATGTTAAACCTCACTACGCTCCATAACAATTGCAGGATATAAGAACCATTATTAATAAGTATTTGTGAGTACTTGCATTTCGTTTGTTTCGCATGTGCATATAATAACTACATACTGTTATTGTGTTTGGCAAAGCATTCCTCAAGTTAATTAATGAATTTAATGGAAACTTCAAATATCGATAAAGGGCGTTGAGTGGAAGTGCATACTAAAAATAATTTAACTAATTTGGACATATCAATAGAGTTACTGTCCTTTGTTAATGTTGCTGCGCGTACAATAATTCGTTTAGAAATAAAGGTATGAAGCTCAAATTGATAGATCTATATTTTGGAATGGGTACATTGCAAGATCTATAGCTCACTTTTTCCAGTTGTTTTTGGATTCAGTGTCTCTTGTAATTTTCGCGTGCAGAGCTCTTTAATTAAATTTAAGTATGTTATTTAAGTATACAGAGTTTATTTAGAAAAAATGTATTCAAATTAAATTTCATATAAAATAAGACATCTTTTAGAGGAAGTGCTAAGTTCAAAAAGCATAACTAATATATATATATATATATATATATATGGAGTTTTTGCCCTTTGCACATTTTCCAGTGCAACTGATAACTCTTTTAATGTATAAATCATTTTAATTAATCATCATATATTAATGTGGAAATTTAGAAAAAAAATACAAGAAGCATGCCTCCTTCTATAGTAATAAAGTGTGTGTGTGGTTTTTTGTTATTTCTTTATTTAATATAATTGCTTTTTGATATCTCATTTGCCCTTCTGTTTGATTACTTATTTGCTCATCTATTTAATTACTGATTTGCTCATCTGTTTGATTACTAATTTGCTTCTTATATAGAGTTAACGGTATTTGCGTTGCTATTATTGTATACAAAATAGCAATGTACGATCCACGAATAGTCCAGTATTTTGAAGATTAATTAAATTGTTATAATACAGCCATGTTTTACAAAATAACTGTTTTATAGTACATACGTGAATAAAAGATCAACATTCGCTAATGTCACTTCATGATACTATATGTATACCGTGATGCAAATGTGTATTTAAAATAATATCAACATTCGTAAAAGTCTAAATGACTATGACGTTATGTGAACCTTATTCAAACTGCGATGTTCTATTGCAGACCCTCGGTAAAATTGGATTAATAGTGAAAGTGGTAGACGAGATGACCCTAAGGATCAGAATCAACGATGAAGCTTGGGATTTCGAGCCCAAAGCTGTTACGTTGGTGACGGGAGGTAAGTAAGAACATATCGACAAACTAATCACACCCATATTTTTATATAAATATAATTTTCAGAGAAGAACAGACATTTTATTTAGACTTACACGTAAGTTCATCGTCTTAATTCATACACTACATACGTAAGTATGTCAAGTTTTCAATACAAGTTTAATATCAAATCAAATGAAAAATGAAAAAAAAATCATATAGTTAACTTTCAAAACGTATAGTATTTAAAGGACACAAAAATTGTGTAAGTGATATCGGTTATATGGTAATATTAATCAATACATATCGAATAA
Source organism: Dreissena polymorpha (assembly GCF_020536995.1). Taxonomy (NCBI): domain Eukaryota; kingdom Metazoa; phylum Mollusca; class Bivalvia; order Myida; family Dreissenidae; genus Dreissena; species Dreissena polymorpha. Next base: position 94,396 of record NW_026273408.1, on the reverse strand, counting down.
CAAATGCCTTATTTTATATATTTACATAACTTGACAAGTTCGTTTTTTTTTTGACAGAACGAGTTTTGGGTAGCATTACAGATGATGTCTTTCACAAGTCAAAATGTCGAGTGCGTGTGTTTAAAATGTCAAGAATATAATTAATTTGACATTTTCGCTCGATAACTTTTAAACGTATGTTTTGACAGTCATAAACACTCAGATAAATACACATATCCCCACGCATTGCATGAAACATTATCGACATTATCCTTAAACGTTTTGTATAAATGTACGCGTACCTTTCTATAAGTTAACGCTACAAATTGTCGTCTTCTTAATTTATGTTCACAGAAAAACGATAATAGTATGCATATTTTCTGAAAATGGGCACACTTACTGATTATATTGTACGTACAAATAAGTGTTGAATACTCTTGTAGTATTAAAATAAACAAAAATGTTTAAATAAGCGGTAAAATAAAATTGTACGCATATCTTTATCACAACTCTAGAAATTAACATTCAAACTGATAACTGTGTTTAATTATAATTTATTATAATTAGTATCTAGTGGGCGTGTATATCATCGAGTAACAAGTTTTGAAAGTGTACGAGACACGAACAGCTATGACATTGCTTGGTTATGGGCTTAATTTGATAATATTCATGTTGAACTCACGTTTGGCTGGCGGTAGTTCAAAGTTGTTTAAAGGTAAAAAAGTAGTACATTGTCTATTTGTTATAAATAAGCGGACCAGTACTTATAATAAAGTTGATGGAATTAACATATACTTTTCTTACCGACTTGGGTGCGTTAAACAATAAAATAATCATTATTTAAAAAAGCGCGTGGTATTGTTGCGCTTATACACGCGAATCGAAAAGCGTAACCAAGAGTTTTCATAATTACTGTTTTTGTATATAAACTTGCTGTAAACATTAAAGTATATTTAAATATTGTTGCATTTTATTACGAACTTGTGATATAATGTCTCATTTCTATCAAACTAATCGGCACATGCTTCATAATGTCTCAGAATGGTTACCATCTGATCAGAAAGTAATAATCAAAATACTTCGCGTAATACTCCAAATGGTGTTCATATTTATTTGCCTTTTTGCGTAGCATGAAGACGATATTTGCAATAAACATAATGTACAAAATAATCTCGGTTCTATACTATTTTATTAAGAACATAGCATCTCAATAATAATTTCAAAGCAATTTGTCTGTTTTTGTATTCGATTCATGTTTATCCTAAGTTTGGCTCTTGGTTCTTGTGTCCATTTTGCGAATGCGACTGTGAGTGCTATACATATTCATTATTTGTTAAAATCAATACAATTTTCATCATTTAAACTATAAAAACAAATCATGTAAACAAATTCCAATTAGTATAGTGCATTTACATTTTGTTCGCAGCATTGGCCATTCAATATTCTAACTTCATTTTGGGTTAAAATACTTATACTTACGTTTGACAATCTTCCTTTTAGACTCTATAAACATGCAATTAATTCACATATCAAGACTTGCAATCGAAATTTTAAAGGTTATAAACAACACATGAAATAGATTCAAAGAGAAATATCTATAAAACAAGGTATTTGGCGTATGAAATAATCATCATACAAACCATCGTTTCACAAATGGACTTGATAAGAATAACACGCCTTACAAAAACGCGTCTGAGATACCATTGTACAAGGGAGATTGTTTAAAAATACTTTACTACTTCTCATATGTGCTTGTGACTTTATATAACCATCTTTTGGTTAATTTCAATTAATATACTTATTGAATTAGCTTTTGCAATGTTTATCGCCTCGTGTCAAAGACTAATAGAATATAGACTGAATCTCATACGAGCGTGTAACATTCTCCCCAATACAAATTCATATGAAATGGTGACATTATTGCTATCAGCGGCAAAAACCCTCGATATGTGACAACCATGAGTATATGTAACTTCATTCATATGTGTGTAACGTAAAATTAACTGTAATGTGTTTTAAAACAAACAGATGTTTTATCGATCTCTTTATACATAATATTCGGATGTAAATTATGGTTTATGTAAATAGTACTTGATTCTATGTTTATATATGTGAATTTATATTTGTTTATAGTGTATGTTTCAAAATAATTGAGAAGTGGAAATAAAGAGTATATATGCATTATTAAATATTTGGCATTTATATTAATATCTTTCGATAGTATAAATGTAATTAAATATGTCTGATTATATCAAATTGTACTGAAGCTTACAGTTAGCTGTACTAAAATATATGTCAATTATGGCTCATGTATGCAACACTAGCATATGCATTATCCCTTGCTTGCTACTTATTCGAAACGAAAATATGGGCAGCCCAAAGGCTCCGGTCATAGTACACTATTTTATTAAACTGATATTATGAAACGGTGTATGTAGCTGAACAAACACACCAAACAAATTGTATTAAAATTACGACGTTTGGTATTAATTGACAAGCATTTCATAAATCTCATACAGACCACCTACGAAATAAAAAATATAGATGATCTAAACGTCATGTAATATGATATATAAAAGTAAAGCGGTTATTAAAAGTATTCGCGAAATCTGACATAATTACTGTAATTCAATGGCTTACAATTCGCCAAATACAGCAATATTGTCGTAAATACATTTTGGAACAGGCACGATACATTCATTGAAAATATAATAATGGCAATTGATAAAAGAAATTTAAATATAGTTTTGACAGTACAAATATAAACGACAATTTAACACATACATACATGTAAGTCAACACAGTACATATGTATCACTTACCCTTACTTAAAATGATTTAGACATGTAACAACATACTTTGTGTAGCAACGTTTTATTTCCAGTGGTTAGTAATTCAAATTTAGACATACACATAGCTTATTTAATAGTGCAGAACATAATAAGAAGAAGTGAAACTCCAGAAGCTGCAGCAGTATTGCAGTTTTATCATACACACCTCTGTGGTCCTTCATTTATGGCAAGGAACCAATTGCCAAAACGGTACAGTACGGCACAAAACGAAACAACAAATACACATAGTAGAATAAAGCTGGGGTCACCGCCTTGGAACGGTCAATGCTAAGCATTGGGGGTTTAAACCAGTTAATGAGCGCTCAACCTCACACTTTGCCCAGCAATATTCAAGATACATATTAGTGTAAATAAAATGTAACCTCATAGCATTGCAACTCATATTAAACAGTAATAAAAGGGAATTCAAACGCATTCAATTTAATTACTATTTTATTACTCAATGGTTAAAAGGAAACCAGAGCAACAGAGTTAAAACTTTTTGAGGCACGATGAAATGAAATTACTAACACGCATCAACTACATCCCTTCTTTATACAAAAAAGATTTCAGAATATAGCATCATATAGTTAATATTTCAGATCATCATCGCGCACCTACAGGAAGAAGCAGCAATATAGGGTGTAAAAGATCCTAATTACCTACTTGATTGTTTATGTGACTAATTCAAAATAAATAAAACGAAGCTTAAAAATAAATTGATCAAGAAACTACCATCAGAGAAAAAATAATTATGAATAAAGTTGACCGATATAAACTGGAGTACATGTACCTATCATGTAGCTAAAACAATGTCGGTTGTTCGTAGCGATGACGAATTTAGGAGGAAGATACGATGACGTCACCAGTAACAAAATTAAGCATTATTAAAAGGGGATGTACTAAATAATCGAATTATCAACGAAATTAAATATGATTAAAGCGACTGTACTGTATACTTGACCTTCGTATAAAACCAGCTATGCTTATCGAACAATATATAAGCAAACATATAAAATTGTCATTACATTAATTATCCCAAATTTTAAGAGAAGAAAGATATAGTGAATCAAAAACTAACAAGCATTGTTTTTAAGTACATCAGTTCCATATCCCTTTGATAAAAAGGAGCTAATTAAATTAAAAAGTGTATTACTAGCAAACACAATTAAAGTTACAACAAGATATATATGCGGAGTGATAAATATAACAGCTCAAATGTTTTTTTTAATAGTTTATTATTTGATGTTATAAGTTCGATACATGTTTACATATTTTGTCTCTTTCTGTAATACAGTGGCATATATTTTGATCTTAGTTTCGTATATAACTTACATTCAAGAATAAAATGAAACTCATCTTCGAGCTTATTGCAAACAATACACTTATGTTGAACTAATGTAGGTCTAGCCCATCTAATAGTCTCAATATTTAATCTATGTGATGACATGCGTAATTTTGATAAACGTAATCGAAACTTTTCTACATGACATATATATAGGTACGGTTGAAATTGAAAAACAGCGACATATTTATAAAAATTTACCCTAGTAGAAATGTGAAGTCTCTCAATTTGAAAATGTATACGCATTCTAACCGCGATGTTCGTTAAAATATATATAATTGGGTCATAAAACTAAAACATTGTGTGAAGAATACGCACATTCGTTTTGAATTCTGTATGGAAAGTGGCCTTGCTTTCCTATGAGACGCGGCATGCGAAAATGGGTATTATGCGTCGTGCGGCCAGAGTAGCCCCAGACCATACTGCGCATGCGCGTAGCCTGATCAAGAGCTACATTGTCCACCATAAGGTCACGCTAAGTGTCGTGGTCTTATAGCGGACTGGACAGATCCTGACCAGACTGATTGGATTCGTAGGCTGGTATGGAGCTTCGTTTGCCGCATATGACATAGATTAATGTTGCATGACGTGGAAAATATATTAAAATTGCATATCATATTATTTCGGATTAATAATCGTGTGTTTGCGGTTGCGCTTCTTTAGTTTGACCCTAGGAGATTTCGAGAGAGAGAGAATGGCCATTCGCATCTAGGATGATACTCACTCTGCGATATTAATAAGAGCCGGTTATTTAAAGAATATTTAGTTGACACATTGTAACGTAGTTCGTTCACTTTACAACGCCAGGCGCTTATTGCCGTTATGACGTTAATCGTACTAACTGAGCGTATGTAGTTTATAACATGGTGCATAGTTCATGTTGGTTCCATTCTAATATTGTATATTCATCCGTATATATAACAAAGTCATAAATGAATTTAAGTCCAATTTAATTTCTGTTTCAACTTATATATGTACAATTAAGTTCTTCAAATATACAACACTTTTACATTCACGAATTCGTTCGAGTATGACATATATAAGAAACAGTCTTATTCCGTTAATGACTGCATTACTGTACGTTCTTATTTTTTCCATCCGACTAACTCGCGCGCTGCCCAGCAAGTGACACGTAACCCATATCTTAAATAATTATGAGAGATTGCGCATGCAGATAACCAATGAAAAGGTTGCAAGTAGAAAAAAGTTTGCAGATAACCAGTGAAAAGGTGGTAACGGGAATTCACGAATACATACGGGATTAACCGATGATTGACACTGGCTACAAAAACGTTATTTAGACCCAGACTGGTTTGAAAGTAATTGCCTAAGTCGAGGGAATTTTGTCAAAATAACTTTTGTGAATCGTCACTTTTTATACGCCCGTATAAAATACGGGACGTATTATGTGAAACCCCTTGGCGGGCGGGCGGGCGGCGGGCGGGCGGCGGGCGGCGGGCGGCGGGCGGAAGGCATCACTTTGTCCGGACTCTAATTCAAATTGTATTCATCCGATCTTCACCAAACTTGGTCAGCAGTTGCATCTAGTTGATATCTAGGCCAAGTTCGAATATGGGTCATGCCGGGTCAAAAACTAGGTCATAGGGTCAATAAGTGCATTTTCAAAGGGGCCACTTTGTCCGGACTCTATTTCAAATTGTATTCATCCGATCTTCACCAAACTTGGTCAGCAGTTGCATCTAGTTGATATATAGGCCAAGTTCGAATATGGGTCATGCCGGGTCAAAAACTAGGTCATAGGGTCAATTAGTGCATTTTCAACGGCGCCACTTTGTCCGGACTCTAATTCAAATTGTATTCATCCGATCTTCACCAAACTTGGTCAGTAGTTGCATCTAGTTGATATCTAGGTCAAGTCCGAATATGGGTCATGCTGGGTCAAAAACTAGGTCAAAGGGTCAATTAGTGCATTTTACTTTGTCCGGACTCTAATTCAAATTGTATAAATCTTATCTTCACCAAACTTGGTCAGTAGTTGCATCTAGTTGATATCTAGGCCAAGTTCGAATATGGGTCATGCCAGGTAAAAAACTAGGTCATAGGGTCAATTAGTCCATTTTCAACAGCGCCACTTTGTCCGGACTCTTATTCAAATTGTATTCATCCGATCTTTACCAAACTTGGTCAGTAGTTGCATCTAGTTGATATCTAGGTCAAGTTCGAATATGGGTCATGTCGGGTCAAGAACTAGGTCATAGGGTCAATTAGTGCATTTTCAACGGCGCCACTTTGTCCGGACTCTAATTCAAATTGTATTCATCCGAAACTTTTAAACAACTTTTTATCCTGCGTCAAAGTGGTATGGGGGTATAAGTCACATTCAGTGACAAAGCTCTAGTTCAAGTTGAATTCACCAAACTTGGTCAGAGGTAGTATATAGATTATATATCAGTCAGGTCTGATTGGAGACATGCAACCGATTAACACATGCAATATTTTTATGCAATATTTTTATCCAGTTTTATTTTGCGATATTTCCATCGGGTTTATTTTTTTCGCGATTTTTGAAATTTTTTTTTGCTTATTTCCAAAACAAATACATCAATCATCAGTGTATCATCTCCAATGGCACACGAATCGGGCGTATATTGCTCCGTCATGCGGCGCTCTTGTTATCTTTGTGAATATTGCAACAAAATTTAGTAACTGCATTAATACAATAATTTCCTTTAATAATGATTTTTAAGAAATAATTATATATTTCTCGTTTACATGTTTCCATATGCTTTACTTGACAACATTTTGAAAAAAAAATTCAGACTTATACTATACAATGTATTTGATTATTAGAAATACAATACTGGTTCATAAGTAAATAATCCAGCAACACAAATCAACTCTTAAGTATAAATGTGATACACCAAGCAGATGGATGACTCATAATGCTCCTTTAAAATAAATCAACTCATAATTGCATATTTGATACACCAAGCAGATGGATGACTCATAATGCTCCTTTTTTATTTGTAGACCTCAACATGCACGTGACTTAATGTATTATGTTAGAGGCTTGATAGTGGTAGATCATTGGATAGTTAATATAAAATAAACAACCTTTAAATGGCGACATTGCCTGGTTAAGGGGTTAACAAAAACGGTTAAATAAGTAATGAGATATGTCAGATTTACCTATTTATCTTAAAAAAAGACAGCAAGTATATGGTGAAAGATCACTGAACTTAGCCAATGCGATCTTAGGCTGTATACATTCAAGTCTACTTTATTGAAATATCATCATCATTATATTCGCTCTTGGCAAGAAAGTCATTCATTTGAGGAATGAAAGGGGCACCATTTAACAGTTTCTTTTGCGACACAAGTAAAACAATGATGAGAGTAATAATTGCCTCTTCCTAACATAACACGTATTTCTTTACTCACTTTATACGAGATTCTCAAAATAACGACATTTGTAAGAAGTTGACAGAAAGTAGAATGTAATAAAGGCAGTTGAAGTATGAGTAACTGAACGACTCTTTATTGCAAATGCACCCATTTTAATAAAGGAATCACATTTATCCACACACAGTACTGGTTGTGTATGTCCTACATGGTATATTGTTATTGATGGTATATTATTATCGCCGCAAAATAGTAGCTACATGATGTTAAGGGTAAATACAGTTAAACTCAGTAATAGTATTTCGAAATCATGTATTTAGTCCGAATAGTAGAATCACATTTCTGCTCCTCTGACAAGTAAACAAAAACATGTTTTTTCTTGACAAGATAACATCATTGTACATTCCCGAGTGTTGGATCAATAAAATAAGCGTAATAAGCATCAGAATATGATACTAGCATAGTTAGGCATTTCAATCCAACAAACTTCGATTATCACATCATTTCATAAACTAAACCAAATAATGAGGAATAAGGTGGTATTAGCGGAGCTTAAATATTATATGAGGCATAAGTCCCGTGAATGTCGCAATGTACATTTGAGGCGACTAGATTCGTTTAAGTTAGTTAATTACCAGGCATGCCGCTGATGAAAAATGTAGTTATATTGTTATATGTATTTAATAAATGTCCTTCCGAAAGCTACGGCAGGTCGCAGGCATATGGCTCAATTGCGGCATTAAACAGCCTACCGCGCGAAGCACATACAATAACAGACGGAAACCAAAATTAATTATACCATAACATGCCGCATCCATTTAAAGTTTCAGCACAATGAAGAAAAACATCACACTTACTAAATGGAACATTTGCATGCATTTATACTATTTAGAAATAAATATAACAAATTAAATAAACATACCACGTGTGATCTAACCAGTATAACTTGTGTAAGGTTTGACATGTTTCGAATCAGTGTGGTCTCTGATCATGTGTTTGTTTAAATGTACATTACTCGACTCCATTCTTTACATACCGTAACGTCACTACGTTTTACTTCGTAGCTGTCATCTGTAAACGGATGCGTAACCACACGTTCACACTTCTATATAGTCCGCGGAAGAATGCAATAATCATTTTCGCAGTTGTGTCGATACTTTTCACTCAAAATAAAAGGCCATGCAGTTTTTCCAACTCAACAAAAAGGCAAGTTATTCGATAAAAAGAAAATCAAACTACTATATAGTCCGCGGAAGAATGCAATAATCATTTTCGCAGTTGTGTCGATACTTTTCCCTCAAAATAAAAAGCCATGCAGTTTTCCCAAGTCAACAAAAAAGCAAGTAATTCGAAAAAAAAATCTAACTAACAATTAAACATACGAAACCACTTTCCCGGCGTGGTTGCCTCCATCTTTAAAAAGGTGCCCTCCCATCATGCTCCGCGCATAAGCAAACAGATTTTTTTAGAAGCGACACAAAGACTGGAGTCAAAACTACGGAATCCTGATAGTGCCATCTATAATATCGCCCTTCTTCCATCGAGGGCGACACACGACACATGAAGCGATACACGATATTTTGCGCGGCACGCGAAGCGACGCACTATATTGTGCGCGATACACGAAGCGACGCGCGATAATGTACCGCGAATTATCACCCTTGTGTAGGTAGCCCAAAAGGCGATATATCGTTGTAACTATCGCGGGTCGCTTCGTGTATCGCGCAAAATATCGTGCGTCGCTTCGCGTGTCTCGCAAAATATTGGGTGTCGCTTTGAGTATCGCGCAAAATATCGTGTCTCGCGTTCAAAGGGCGACGCACGAAAGCCACGAAGCCACACATAAATATTTTGCGCGACACACGAAGCGAAACACGTCGCCCACATTATCCGAATCTCGTGTATCGCGGTCTAAGTTCAGACCGCGACACACGACATACGAAGCGATACTCGATATTTTGCGCGATACACGAGGCGACACGCGATATTTGTACTGTTTAAAAATCATTGTAATAATATCGCCTGTCGACACTCGCGTTTTTTAAACGGTGTTACAGTAATTTGTAGCCATTTATTATCAATATGGCTGCCCTCGACACACTTATAAAAGATTATTCTAGCATTAGTTAACCGAGTACACATTTACTAATTTTCATAATAATTTTGATATATATTGACAAGGATATATGTTAAAACTATTCAGAAATTCGAACAATGGAGTAAAATTTCTATCAAATTTAAGATAAATATATCATTATAATCTGTATCACATACAATAGGACTGCAGATTTGTAGATCACGTTGAACTTCAAGTAAGACATCAATATGAAACCAGAAGATTTATTTTCAGTACATGTGTAATCATCATGTATATGTTATCCAGATAATTGACGAGCAACATTAATGTCAAGTCTATTGATACATAGACAGTGTTTTTGTTGCTGGTAATATTTTACCTTTTTAATACGTTTTATAATGCTTTATCAAATATATTATCGGAATTAATTAAACTGCATACAGTGCAAACAACAATGTTGTATTATTTAAATTTGCTAACGAACACGCTTTTGAAGGGCGCAAAACGTTTGTTTCATATTGCTTAACAGGATTCCAGATATAATATAATTGACTATTATATAATTACTGTTACTTTTGTGCATGTCTTATATGATTTTAACAAAAAGCACGTAATGCACGTTGAACCGTAGAATTGAACAACTAATAATTTTAGTTTTTAAACTCTTACTTTGTTCAATAATGTACGCGGCTGTTCTTGTTAACTTCTTGTTATTGTAATTTGTCGTGCTAATTAAGATATGGTAATTGTATGTGTGTGTTTATGTGTGTGCATGCATGTGTGTGTATGTGTGCCTGCGTGAAAGTGTATGGGAAAATATAATCAACAAGAAATTAATATTCTTAAATACTTTCTGTATATAAATAATTTTTCCTTGAGACCATTTCAATATTGAAAGAGAAATTCATAATATAAGAAAAGTCATTTAATAAACTTGCTTTTTATGACACTTCTATTACACGGTTACAGTACACTTAAGTTCGTCAAAGTCGTTCTAATGAAGGCCTCATTGAAAATAAGATTGCCGTTGTTTAACTGTTTGCCTGACTTTGTATCAACGTGTTGTCTTAATGAGTTACCTTCGGAAAGTTAAGAGATTATTATGGTATAATGCGCTAGGGAACTCATTGTTAAATTCAAACTCGTTATTCCAAGCGATTTTCCTATCCTCAAATATACGTTTATATAAAATATGTATGTAATATTAAATAATTATTTATGACCAGATGGCTTGTTCAAATATCGCTGTAATAATATCGCCTGTCGACTCTCACGTTTGTTAAACGATGTTACAATGATTATTAACCATTTATGATCAATATGGCTTGATGACTTAAAAATAATCTCTTTTTGTCTCCCCTGATTTTTTGAAAACGCGAGAGTCGAGAGGCGATATTATTACAGCGATATTTGAACAGTACAAATATCGCGTATCGCTTCGTGTATTGCGCAAAATATCGAGTATCGCTTCGTGCGTCTGAAATTAGAGAGCGATATACGGATTCGGATAATATGGGCGATATTTGAATAATAAAATATCATGTGTCACTTCGTGTGTCGCCCTTGATGAAAGAAGGGCGAGATAAGCGGCATTATCCGGATTCCGTAGATCAGTGACATTGCGGTAGATTTTTTTTTATCGAGAATTCGATACTTATTTATTCCAGGAGGGCAATATTTTATATACAACTGTTATTGCAATTATACTTAGTAAAGACATTCTCATGTATTGAATACTTGAACGTTAACCCATGTAATAACATTTGTAGAAAGATTCGAGTCTAATTATATTCAGTCGCTTATTGCAATCGTGAACATAGTAACTAGTTCTTTTGCACAGATGGATGTGATAACGTCAGTCGCCAAACTCAATTATACATTGATACATAACATACCTTTTATTTAAATGTGAAGATAATTATTAATGCGATGTCAACAGTAGCAACTACATTCATAATATTTCTGTTCACATTTCCATCAGTTTTAGGGTATTTTCGAAATCTGTATTTTCCGTTCTATTGCAGCTTTCATTTGAAAAAAGCAGAAGCATTTTGAAAATACTTATGAAACACAAAACATAATCGGAGATAAATACATATTGTTTTGGATGATGCATGCATTTGCATTAAAAAAATCTAGAATATTAAGACGTAAGATAAGATTTACTGTTTTGCAATGACTTAACATTCAAAGCGGGAATGCATCACAAATATGTCAGTTCATTTCCCAAAAAACTTTTAATACAATAAAATGTTATTTATTTATGTGAGTATGAGGGAGCATTATAAATTAACGTCACCTTTCTCCTCATTATACTCAATATATGTCGGAGAAGAGTGTGAGCTCCTACAGTATTATAAAGGGGATTCCCAATCATTCTGGTCTAAGACAAATACACGCTAGATTTGTTTTCTTGTTATTTCTTTCCATTGCTTCCAAAGGTCTATTATTTTTTATTTTTTATTTTCTCAATCAAAACTACATGTCGATGTACCATATGTATGTGCAGATATAAGACATGACGTAACATGCCTCAGCATTAACCTGTTATATATTTCTTTGTCGTGTGTTACACGTGGAATGATGGGCATATTGCCTCTTTTCCTAATAAAGCATCTATGATATCTATATATTTTTTCCGTTCAAAATATTGTATTGTCCTCGTTAATAGGTGTGTGGGGGTCGAATGCACCCCCCTCCACACCGTACATCATCAGTATATATAATATATCATATTTCAGGGTGTACAATATTGGATTGTGAACAAGTGCTAATAACTGCATAAAAAAAAATACAATCATACTTGCATAAATAGCAATGCATGTATACGAATTGAAATAATGAATATACGGCTCAATTAAACAAGTCACAATGCACAATTTACAGTTATGCAAAGTAGACCAGTGCTCAGAGTTTCATAAATAGAGTATTATAATTATTGCATATATAATGATATTCTACACGATACATACATTACAATCATCAATTAAAGGGGCCTTTTCACAGATTTTGGCATTTTTTTAAACTTATTCATTAAATGCTTTATATTGATAAATGTAAACATTGGATCGTAAAAGCTCCAGTAAAAAATAAAGAAAAAAATAAAAAAAGGAAAAGAACATTGCCCGGAGCAGGTTTCGAACCAGTGACCCCTGGAGTCCTGCCAGAGTCCTGAAGTAAAAACGCTTTAGCCTACTGAGCTATTCCGCCGAGTACACATACTTTACGTATTTTATACCTTATATAAGCAATCTTCGTAGTTTCACAAAATTAAACGACAAAAACAGAACTCTCCAAATTATTCAATCGTTTAGCGTTGCAACGCTTTATAATTTTTAGGTTTTAAAATCGTCAAAAGATGCATATAATGGCTATATTAGAGCATGGTTAATGTTCAGTATTACTGTTTCCTCACAAATATCATAACTAAAACGAAAACTTACGAATCTGAAACAACTTTTTTCAATTTTGTCAATTTACCAAAGCGTGAAAAGATCCCTTTAAGGGATAAAGTACGCGAGTTCAATTTGTTAACGATACATACTTTACAAAATGCCCCATTCTTTATTTGAGGTTATTGGATTAGAATCTATATTGTAGAATACATTTGCATCCTTTAACATATAATACTGGATTGAAAAATATGATTTTGTTGCGATCACGGTAGGTAGTTTTCGATTCATTTTACAATTATAAATAAATTGTTTAGTGATTATAAATGTTCGATTTAGAGGAACACTTGTGTTTTATTTCCTAACATAAACGAGGGTGCATTTATAAAGTTAGAAAATACCTGAAAACCATGTAATAGTTCTTCGATACAAGATTTAACATATTTACATTTGCAAAAAAGTGCTCGATTGTTTCCGGCATATTATGACAGAAAATGTATTGTGCTGATGCTTTATAGTTGATTTGATACAAAAGATAGTTCGTTCCAATAATTCGGTGAATAATTCTATACTGAAACCATTGTAGTGTAGAATCTTTGGTTATAGAAAATGGCATTCCAAAAATATGGTTCCAGTCTTTAAATTCAATATTTTCAAAAATGCTCGTCTATTTTGACATGTACATGTAGGTAACGTGTCATTTGTTTTAACATTGTTATACATGGGCTGATACCTTTTTGATATTTTAAAATAGATATCACTTGTAGGGGAACGAACTGCTAAACCAAGTCGGATTTTTTTAATCTGCAATCGTATTTAGAGCAGGTGTTTCATCGAACAAACTATATTTCTTTTAAGTGTTTAGTAAAAAACCTTAGCAATACCTATATAATGCAAGTGGTTTGGATAGAAATGATATTTGTTACACTGATCTTCAGGCATACAATTCAAACCCCTCGTGGTTTTAATAAAATCACATAAAAACTGTATACCATTTTCAGACCATGTTTTGAAGAAAACACTTTTATTATCGATCGTTATATCTGGATATTAAATACTGGGGTTTGTAATATGTTCTTTATCTTTATATTAAATGATTCAGCTTTGCGGAAATCCACAAACGATTTTAAAGTGTCCTTCCAAAAAGCATTGTCTGTTTTATTTATTAGGTTTTCCGGGTAGTGAACACCACAATTGAAAAGTTTTTGGGTATCTATTGTCATCTTTACAATATTTCTCCATTTACCATTTCCCTTGATAAACCTTCGTATCGATGAACATTTGAGAGCAAATATATAAGAAAAGATGTCGATAATGTTAAGGCCCCCTTCAGAATATTCTTTAATACACATTTAACTAATAAAACAAAAATTATTACCCCCGCTTCAAAAAACGGAAATGGTATAAAAATGATCTCCAACCATCGGCCCGTCCTACTGACGCTGTATGTTCTTTTGTTTTCATAAGGCTGAAAATGAAGATGTGTCTTCCGTTTCCGTGTACAATCCTCCCATGCTAATATCTAAATATTGAACATTTTCATCTGATGTTAAGGAATTAAGAATCATTTTATTCCGAGAAAAAAACATAGGATTTGAATTGCGTGATATTGTTGTATGACTTTCCAGGAAAATAACGCCGAATTTGCATACTCACAAACAACGCATATATTTTTAGAAAGTTCATTCACCAATCCAATACGGAAACAGGCAATTCCATTCGTTTACATATAAAACACAAAGACTAAATTATCTGTAATTTTTACAATCTTAATACAGCCATAGACTCCTTTACGCTTGCGTTTGAACCAAGTGGCGTTCCCGCTAAACTATGCCGTCATTTCGAATGAAAAACAGCGCCGTTGAGATTCGCGCCATATATAACGACGTTTTAATTTTACTTAATTTAAAACCCAGTGTAATCATCGGAGATCGAACAAACAGGTCAACTGTATTATTCAAGCCGAAGGCAGTGTTGACGTGAAATGTAAGAAGTTGTAATTATTGCTGCATTTAATCACAATTTTGTTTGAAGACAAAATGCGTTTCAAAAGACAACCTTCACGCCGGGTATGCGGATACTTTGATAGCGGATGGCACTCTGATAACAGTGGACAATAAAAGCCACGCGCGCGAGGCAAGTCAGTCTTTTTGACCATATATTTGCCAGTTTTTGAGTCACCAAACCGCCGGATATACGCATAGTACATGAGCTTAAACCATTTTAAGTTACGTTCTTTGCAGCGAAATGGTTGATATAGCGCAATGTACTATTAATTAAAGCCTTATATTGATAACACGGTATTGCTTTCAAGTTATACAATAACAGGAATTTAAGGGAAATAATCAAATGAAAACCTATCAGTGAATTCCACTTGTCTTGTATTGTGAGACAAAACTACCGATATAGTATAATGTCCATGAGAAGAGAAATCGTTTAATTATCTAGCCACACATGTGTGACATACGCAAGCCAGAGCAGGTTACCGACATGTGCCAGTTTGCTTTAATTAAAACTGTGTGACTTTAATTTTCTATCGGACAGTATCGTGGTTTAATGTTGCATTTGCAGAACGCAATGAGATTTGTAAAGACCCGCGTCATGCGAAAATGGGCCGTTTGCAATATGCTGCCAGCGTAGCTTCATCCCAGCCTATGCATTCGCGCAGTCTTGTCAGGATATGCATAATGAAAGGCTACCTAGCGTGCTCTAATAGCGGAAAGCGTAGCCCTTGACCAGATTGGCCGCATATGCCAACGCTTTCGCATGAAACGGGTGGAATAGTGTTATTTGAATGTGTGGAAAGAAAACTGCGTCTTAATAAAAAATCAAAATACGATATGTTTCGATGACGAAGAAAAATGTTCATAATAAACCATGTGACGACACATATGACGTGGTCTCACGTAGTAAAACGTGTATCTACGAACACTATTATGTGGTTTAATGTACGTCTACTTCCTAACAAACATTTCACGTGGTGGGTATGCGACTATTAAGTGAAAAAAGAACACAACAATAACTAAACCTTTATTTTTAATCTTATAACTTTGAAACATCAATTTTCTTCCTTTACTTTAAAGCCAGGATATATGCCGAATATCTGTTTAAAGATGTTTCTTGTTAATTTTGTGGCTACGCATTAGTATCGTCTTGATGAGGCGGTTCTAATGAGCACCAACAAGAAAATAGGTGTAATTTCCTCTTCACGACCACTTCACTCCCGTTACCTAGAGCCTTGCTATAAATTAAATGCAACACGATCATGTTGATCCTCATGATCCGTTGTATTTTTCATTTCTCCGAATCTCAAGTTACCACTGACAACACGTTCCTTATTTAGACAATTATTTCCGGTCGTCACTTGAAATATATTTTTTCAGAAATAAGCATTTCAATCTTATTTAATAATTGCAATTATAATATTAATAGTTTAAGTTAATTGTAATGTGATTTCTGAAAACGAATATCGCAATTGGTTATATTTCACATATGTTTTTAATTAAATTATGCATAGATTTCCAATATGTCGAGATTGACTATGCAAATTGATTCGTACTTCAAAACGTTTGGTTAAAATACCCATAAATGCATAAATGCATTTTAGGTAACGATGGAACTCGGTTATCAGAGCCCAATTTGTTGAAAGTCTCCGTTATCCGTAGTGCCCTGTATCGAGAATCAAAGTGTCTGCAACGTCATCAATACCAACCATTGAAAACATGTTCTTTCTTCGTTTATATTTTATTGAATACTATCAAAATTTCAGTGTTTGAAGCAGAATGATTACTCCACATGCTCTAACAGTAAACAATTTCTTGCAATATTTCTAAGTAGTTAAATTTTGTTAAAATGTTAACTGTTCATCCAGTTCATGCTGTTTTCAGACCGAATTTTCTATTTTGGGGCAAAAATCTACCATTCTTCCGTGTTTTTTAATATTTCCCAATACAAAAGGATACACCATTTATCAACTCGACCATGTGCCTTGTTTAAAGATTAATCCTTAGAATATAACTTTTAAAAAAAAACTGAGGACCCTCGCGCGAGACTTTTGTTTTTCTCTGTTATCGAAGTGCCATCGGTTATCGAAGTATCCGCATTACCAGCGTTATCTATTAACTTCATAAATATAAGCAGTGTGTTTAATATGTTAAGTGGCAACTCACTACAACGAACATTTCTCAATTCGGCAGAAATGGTTTATATTTCAATAGTTTTGTTTTGTCCGAAGAGCACTCTATGAAATGCATCGAGGATGTTATTTATACTGAAAAAAAGAACATCGAAAGGTCAACGTTTTCATAGACCGCCACCCATAAAATAAATGTCGCACTTTTTGCGATCTTAAACAACTTACTGGCTAGGTTTGTTCTTTCTGTTCATGCCTTGTACTAAATCGCGGATGTGTCTAAGGTATTAAATCAATAGTTCAATTACATACTGCTTTTTGCATGTGACGATCAATAAACACAGTTGTCAGTTGGTTTTTTAACCGTTAATATTTAAAAATCATTATGTATTTAGAGAAAAAAACACACACGCTGAATCGCTCGTACAATGCAAATTTAAAATAAAATATTATATATATTTGTGTTATTTTGAATTTGCTTCGTTGAACATGTCCGCTTAGATATGTGTTTTGACGCGTGAAGAGTTGAATCAACTTAACCGTCAATGTAAGAGCCCACTGTTTTTTTATTTGCGATTAAAGTTTTGATAGTTTATTTCAACATACATAAGGCTTTAAGGCCATGAGTACACATATATAACAATACAATATATTCACAGATTGTCAATGACATACATATTTTTTAACAAAACCTAGGTCAAAATGTTAATACAACAAATTTGTATACACTTTATCGTAATATATAAATATTTTATATAAAGTAGATAAATAAATGAAAAACATGGAGAGAAACTATTGATAATATAAATCAGCTCTCAATTTAAAAGCTTTTAAAACAAATAATGATAGATTTCTTACCCTTTTTACATTGTCAGTCTGTAGATGTAAATAAACTTGATCACGTTTGTGTTCTTCCAATAATATTTATGTATATTCTTCTTATTTAAATCAATAGACATTATATATATGTGACCTGGGAATGCAACGTCATACCAAATATGTAATTTTTCAGAGTGTTTAATTGGCCTGTTGAAGACACACTTAAAGACGTACGAGCCTTCAGATAAGAATGACAAGCTTGTGCAGGCTGTAATGAAGAACGATGCCACAAATGTCTACGCGATCATCTCCAAGGCTTACAAGGATTTCTACGTAAGGCTCATCTCAACATTTACGCAGACATTCTTGTCAATGTCAACGCTCAATTTGTTTTAATATATACTAACCAGAGATCGCCGCACCGTCGTTCTAGTAAAAAGACAAAATTGAGAAAGCTCATTATGTTGTAAAGTACTTTGAATTGAAAAATAACGAGATCCAGAGTCTGAATATTATCACCTAGGGAATGTAAGGGACGTTTGTCACGCTACTAGTATTTAGTACTTTCAACTACACACCGAACTTTAAATGCATGAGTGTTGCGCTTGTCCGTTGGTACCCACCGTGTGATAACACAGCATAATTCGTTATATAAATTGATTTATGTATGCTATGCCATTTTTTTTACCACAAGATTGTTTTAATAATAACGGTTCACGCTCGAAAGTGTTGGTCTTCATGTCGTAATAAATGTAGGATGGAAAACAAGAGTATGTCTTAACTAACATGCGCGCACCTAAACTTAACAGGTGCGCAATAAATGCACGTGCGCATGTGTAAACAGTATATATATATAATAGTCCATTTTTGCCACCAAAAATATATCACCTTCGAACAAGGTATTATGTGAAGTTGGCCATTGGAATTGTATTAAGGTCTAAACCGATAAGTTATTAAATAAAATTGATAAGCACCTATCTATTTACCGGAAATGACTTATTTTTTAGCATGCGCCAAATCAATAGGTCGTTGTATCGCGAGCGCGTAAATGATACTTAATGTCGTAGTCGCTCGAAGCTTTTTTTCCGGCTATAGATTACCTTTTATTAACGGGAAATATCGACGTTTGCTGCGGCCTTTCTATCGAAAAAATGCAAATGGGTTTGTCTTATTACTTAATCAAAAAAGCAATAAAGCTTGTAACATATAAACTCAAAAAGAAGGAATACGCATTGTCTTAACACACACATATATATGTAGGGAAAAAAACGTTGATATGCCCCTTTAAAATTCAGTTAATTATTTCATTTCCGAACACTATACGCGTTTCAACTTGTTTTATTCTTATTTATTCGCAATTCGTTATGATTGAAAGAATCATGCACAGATAACGTCACATTATGTAATTCTCATTTTTGGCGCACTTTCAATGAGGTGTTCAAACATTAAGTGAACAGATTTCACAAACATGTTGGTAAATTATGTGGTTGTTATTCGTTTAAGGTATGTAATAAATAGGTTACACCACGACTAGAGTGTATCACGGGACGGTATAGACACAACTTTGGAGGCATTGGCCCTCGGTCTGAAGCTTTCGAGGCAATTGTGCCGAAGGTGTTCCGATACGCGCACGTGGCCCATCATAGCCGTCAAACAGCCTATTATGATTGCATTGCCTGTTCCATGACGACGATCCATCTTTTTATATAGTTTGTCTTTGTTGCGTACTTTTGTGTTTTGTCTTGTTCTTTCGTGCTGTGTCGCTAGGTATGATAATTAGTGCCTCGCGCTGAATAAAGGTGCAATCCTCGGGTTTTTCTTGAGCTGGTTTTCCTGAAGCTTCATTTGGTCTGAATTATATAATACAATAAAATTGATTATTAATAAATGAGCTTGCTATTTTTGATATAGCTTCATTCAACATATAAATAGATTGGCATATGATATTTTATTTAAAAAAAATCTTGTTTTAGGAACTGACGAGTACGTCGTTCGGCGTAGATATCAGTGGCGATTTTTTTGTCGTGGACGCTAATGGAGACAGGTACACGCATTGATCGCCTAGTTTTTATATTTACAAGTGTTGAGTCAATATGATTATTTTTTATATAAACTTGATAATTAAAAGAACTTCTTCAATATGAAACAGTCTATTGTAGTATATTTTTCCGCTTCGGCTACCTCAGTTGGTTAAGCGCTGGACTAAACATATAAGTATCGCCGTTTATATTCCCCGTCGGACACATACCGGTACCTCTTGAGGAGATAGGATATGCACATATTCCTACGTCTATTCCCTTCCACCACATATGAAGCAAAGTATGTGAACTAAGAACTCGTGAACAAATATACGTTATTAAAACAAGTTGCAATAAGAAACACACACACACAAAACGAATTCTCCTTAAATATTCGTGCATACGTATGCTTTGAAAGGTAACATCCTGACTTGCTATAACGTATCAGCATTTATCTGTTATTTTAGGAGGACGTTTACGTTAACTGAAGATATTATTACCAATGCTGTTAGGAGCAATGCCAATCACTCTCCTCATGATTTTGCTGAAGGTGACCTGGTAGTGATCCGTGGGAGCGAGATGGCACGGGCAGTGTGGAGCGAAAACCAGATGAAGGTGAGTTTAGAAATGTGTAAATAATGCAACAATATGCGCGACTATGGTTCCGGTGACCTTGTGATGATCCTACAGGCGCGAAGTTGACTAGATTATGTGGAGACAACAAGGAGCATGTGAGTTTAGAAATGTGTAAAGAATGACACAATATTAAAATGAGTATGGTCGTCACAGTGCATAGTACTACAATTAACTCTTTGTTGTGCCCGTGTCAATATATATGTGTTGGTTTAAACAGAGATCGTTTTAAATTCATCAATGATTAGAAAAAGTATTTAGGTACCGTCAATTAACTCGAGTGAAAACATGATAGCTATTTTAGCGAAACAAACCCTCTATTGTTAATCATTATGCCATAACGACACGATGATATTACTTATATGTATGTTCGAACGTTGTCTGTCAGACATTGTTAACAGTCAGTTTTATTTATTGATGACCTCTGATATATTTCATTTTTTAAAAGAAAAAAGCAGTAATGGGAAACAAATTTTCCTGCTGTTTAAGATGAGATTATTTCCCCTCAACTTTTCATTTCTGGACAATATGTATTTAATCCAATATAAACTAGCATGTTTCACTCATTTGCTCAGGCATTTTTAACCGGTCCGTGTTGTACCGAATAACAAACTGGTATTTTATTCCGTGACACGTAACTTTATATGTACCATACTATTATTATGTACGTTTCACTATTAAGACAGATTGCAAGACCGAAACTGTATTATTAATCGTGGAACATGTTTGAACGATTGTTAAATGTCTAAAATTGACACTATAAACTTTGGTCAATTTTTAATTGTCATTTTAACGATTAACACTATAGAGTTTGATCAATTGTCAATCTGGATTATCAATTCAATAATGTTGGATTGCGTCGTAAATAAGAGTGACAATTTGTATATCATCGTTGTTCAACATCGCGGCGATCGCAGTCGATTTTAGGCAAGAACAACATGTTCTGCTACGATTTGTTGCGATCTGAAGCATCAATAATTCGATTGTCATTAGGGCTGTTTTTAATTTATATTATTCCTGTCCAGTCGTGGTCGATCAAATCATAACAAAACATCGCAACAACAATCGTATAGCATCATAACGGCGCGCATTTGAATTTTATTAATATTACACTTATTCGGGAAAACGAATCTTATAGTATTTGGACTTATAAATATGGTGATCGCAGTCGCCTTATGCCAGAAAAGCGTTTCGTTATGTTAAGATCGATTGCCGATAGTCGGTATGCTATCCGGGTCCAATTTTGGTTCTTATAGTGGTATCCGGATAGTATACCGTACTTTCATACCATCGATGAAATCTTAACATATATCGCAACCACAATCGTATCGTTACGCATCGTGACAGAGCACATTGGTTCTTGAGAATCGCTGGGTAACGTAAATCCGATCTTGATGTACATCTCCGATTTAGATCTATTCAAGGATTCAGTAACACAAATTCCAACGTACCGTATGTACGGGTATTCTTATCTGACTTCGAAATCAGACCGTGTCAGATCGTGACACTTGTAATTGTCAAACCGTGAAGAAATTGCAACTGAGCGCAAATTATCGTATCGTGAAAGAAAATTATCACATCGTGTTTAATCCTGAAATCTGAAAAAATACCACAATCTGTTACGCATGGAAAATCGTTGCATTCTTCGCGGATCGCAATTAGAACTTCACGTAGGTCAATCATGAAATATCAAAATAGTATATGAGCAATTGCGATAGGCGAAGTGGGCGATCGAAAAAGATTGGGCAACAGTTAAAAAACAACATTAGGCAAGACACCCAGTTCTGTTGAGATATGTTAAAATCGCAAGAATGATTTAAGTCAATAAGAAAGTCGGGATTCCATGCATTTCTGTAGTTAGATTTGTGGTAGCTAGATTGTTATCACCTGGTCAAGTAAATTTTAATTGGTAAAAACAAGTGTTAATTTATAATCAATAGTCATAGAAACCATCTTATGTTTGTAAAAGTTGTTGCAACCGCAATTGTATTTTATCGCCAATCTGTGATTTGATTAAGTTGTATTTAAACACATCTGCACAATGGGACACCCTACATTCTTATTATAATGCTTATGTTTCGCTAATCCGTCGAGTGCATTCAACTTTTTATCTGTTTTATACTGTTTAGGATTCGTAGTGTATTTTACATGCAGATAGTTCATCCATTGTATACACGAAAAGCTCCCCAGCATTATCGAATACAATAGAATTATCTAGCTATCTACCAACTTAATCATACGAATATTTTCAAATATCCTTGCTTAGACGCAAACAATAAAGGCATTCTACGGTAGAAATGATTGATCCGGATTCATTCGTCCGAAATTAAGGCCTATATAAGTGGGAATAAGCGGTGCAGTATTACTGGTATCGGCTAAGCACACACTTACAATGATACTATTCAAATAAGATAAAAACACATTCAAACACAATCTGTTTCTGTAATAATTTTAATTTGCAAACGCTGCTAAATTAAATTCAAACATTTTTATGTCAAGAATATATTCAATATAAATGTTTATAATAGCAGCCTTTACTTGAAGTCCTAAATTGAAGTTCACGCTCAAAAGATGCAATTATATTCATGTGCGTGTATTCGTAGATATTTAACGAAACATATGGTAAACCATTCGTTCAAACAACGAATACATAAAAGAAATCCACTCGTATGAACAAAAATGTATGTTTTCCGCGTGTGAAAGATAGGATCTCATTTTTAACAGCTGCCAGTGGGTATCTTCACATTTAAGTGAATTTGGAAAACATGTCAGATCGTTGTGTATGCAATCAAATCATACTAGTTTGCACATTTCACATATTAGAAGATAAATCTAAATCATGTTCATATTCTTCACATTCTTGGATATGCCGGTACATTTTAGCTGCAGATAGTGCATACGCACATAATAAGTTTCCGAAAACACGACTGAAATAATAACATTCGTTGTTACTTCAAATACGCGTCTTAAAACAAATCAAGGTCTTAAAGGGACTTTTTCGTTTTGGTGAATTGACAAAATTTGAAATTAGTGTTTCAGATCTGCAAATGTCTTTACTTTTTTGTACTTTAATAATAGCGCATGTTAACTGATTCCATTTTACTATTAACTGATCTGTCACCGGTTTTAGTTATGATATTTGCGAGGAAACAATTATACTGAACAGTTACCATGCGCTGAAATATTCATTGTATGAATCTTTTGACGATTGCAAAAGCTGAACATTATAAAGTGTTACAAACGCGAAACGATTGAATAATTTGGAGAGTTATGTTGCTATCGTTATATTTTGTGACATAACGAAGATTGCTAGACTTATAATCCAAGGATCAGTGGTTCGAGTCTCGGTGTGGATTACTTTTTTTCTTTCTTTAATTTTTCTTCTTGTTTTATACTGAAGCTAGTTAGTTCTGATGTTAACATTGAACAATTGTAAAGCATTAAATAACAAACTTCAAAAACATGCCAAAATATGTGAACAAGTCCCTTTAAATCCCCACGAAGGCTATACGTATGCTGATACGCTCAAAACGTTAGTCCAGTCATATTATCGGATTGTTAATAAAAACATCGTCAATGCTATATTGTTTCAGTCCTACTAGCTTCGTAATGCATCTATTTATATTAATTTATTTCAACTCTTTTTTTGCTTTGTGGGTGGGGGTGGAGTTTTGATCGATATCAACTTATAGTTTGATAGTTTATTTCAACATACATAAGGCTTTAAGCCCATGAGTGCACACATATAACAACATTATAAAGTCACCGATGGCCAATGACGAGCAGAATTGTTAACAAAACCTAGATCGTATTAATGATTATTTTTATACAAAGTAGATAAATATATGAAAATAAATGGAGATAAAGTAATAATATAAGTCAGCTCTCAATTTAACAGCTTTTAAAACACCCTCCTTTCATTGTCAGTCTGTAAGAGCTCAATAAACTTGATCATGTTTGTGTTCTTCCGATAATATGTATGTATGTACTTTTTACGTAAATGAATAAACAATGGGCATTCAAGTAAAAATGAAATTCGTCTTCAAGGACGTTACAGTGTTTGCATTTTCTGTTTTCAAAAAGTATTTTTTCAGGCTCGTGCCATCTCCCTGCTTTCACTTCAAGTCTGTGATCAGATGGTCGAAAACGAATTACCGCAATTCTAAATTTTGAAATATTTACTTCATTTAAATATGGTTAAAACTTAAATATACTGTAACGGCTATAACTTCTACCTCTGGTCGTGTTTACCATTTCACTTGACCAGGTTTGCAAAAACATATCAGATATTCGTTGCTTAGCTATGGATAAAATATATTAATATCTCCTACTCCTTGAAAAAAACTTTACTTCGCTAAATCCTAATCGGTCTAATAAATCCTTGAGAGATTTAACCAAAGATTTTTTTCTGGGTATATATCATGATCATGTAATAACATATCATAAACAATTTTTATGTACTTGACATCATCAGATTGTAATATTTTTACACCACTACCTTAAAACACAAATGATACGTTTATGTATTAACGGTACTCGTCCCAGTTCTCCATAAACGAAATTATTTTGTGTTTGAAGCCTCACACCTAACACTTGTTTACAGTATCGTTAATGTATTCGTTCAATCTGAACACTGTTGTTTAACCCCCATACTTCACAACTATAGCTTAAAATAGGTTCAATAAGTTTATTAAAAAGCTCGCGTCTATGATTAACAGATATATCTGGGTATTTCAGCTTTCATGATGCTTTAATAGCCTGTCCTGGGAGTGCGTCTTATGTTAATGAAACAATACCCCCAGTGGTAAATACTATACCTAGACATGTTAAACTATTCACTATTTCTACAGTGTTTCCTTTGCAATTTTTTTTATTTCGTCTATTTTGTCCGCCTTTTAAAAAAATCAGTGTTTTTGTTTTATTCATATTTACACATAGCTTCCATTAAGTACAATACTGCTTTAATAAATCTAAACCCTTTTGCAGTCCCGTTTCCGATTCTGAAAATAATACAATATCATCAGCGTATAACAATAAAAACACATTTAACATACCAAGATTAACTCCTTCAAACTTATGAAGCATAAAATGTTCCTCAATATCATTTAAATACATCGAAAGCAAAAATGGCGATACAGATTCACCTTGTCTTACTCCCAAATAGCATGTAAACGAATCATTACTGATTTCATTATTAAATTTTATTTTCGATTTAACAAATTGTACATCGATTTTACTGAATTCAAAATTTTGCCACGAACTTCTTATTTTATCTATTTATACCATATGATATCTCTAACTATAAAGTCAAATGCCTTTTTGATTCAAAATATGCGTTATAATACCCTACAGTACAAAAATATTGTCAATAGTACCCATGCCTTTTCGATATCCGGCTTGAGCTTCTATGTACACGTGATATTTTCCCCCATTATGTTCAATCGACTATTAATTATTTTACTAAATAATTTGCCTATCGTTCTTAACAGTGATATCCCTCTATCATTGCTCGGGTCGTCTAAAGCCCCATTCTTATGCATCGGAACAATAAATCCTTCGCTCCAACAAGTCTCTGGGAAATAACCATTATCAAGCATTTTATTAAACAATAAATATAATACCCTCAAAAAGTGGTCATTTGTAACACCGGGTTTAAGAAACTCATTTAAAACGTAATCAGGACCAGCAGACTTTCCATTTTGTAAAGATGTGCATGCCTTTTTAATTTCGTATTGTGATATTTCAATATTTAAATCATCAAACATTACTTGAAATTCCTAATTAAAGTATCTTTCATTAAAATACAGAATGTCTTCATCTGGCTGATAAATATGTGTGTCTGGATCATTAATGGATTTAAAATATTGAAAAAAATCATCAGTTTTTAATTTATCTGACTTGCATGGCTTTACCGATCCCTTAAATAGATTCCAGTATCTTTTTGCCTCTAATAATCGATTATGTTCTTAAATCTTTGTCTGCTCTGAATCATAATTGTATTAATTTTTTCTATCTAAACATTTATAGATGCTCCGTGATTTAACCATCAAAATTCTATTTTTATCCGACCTATCCCTTCTATAAATGTTCAAGCTATTATAGAATTCAGATTTTGCTCTTTGACACTCGTTATTAAACCATCGATAATTGTTGTACTCGCGATGTTTAAGTCTAACTTGAATGTTTATGGTCTTCTTAAATAAAGGTGAACTAACAACATCAATTACAGAACAAAATTGTTCTAAACAGTTATCTAATGACGCCGAACTATTTGTAAGATCGATATCATTACATATATTAATCAAAGATTGAGTACTTCTTTCATTATTAAAAGATTGTATATAAATATCCTTTTTGTCACTATCCCATTAGAATACGTGCGGTACTTTATCGCACTCATTTATTACAATGTCATTAAAACAACTATCATTTTTAACAGAAGTCATGTGAAATTGTACTACACAGTGTTTATATACGCGAATGAACATATTTACTGAACTCCGTCACATTTTGTATCATTAAATCCCAACTGCTATTTTCAATTACACAATTGAAATTTTAAAACAATCCAACAATAATTTGACATAAATAAGCATACCAACTGAGAACATGTAATCGGTTATGCTCATGTCTACAATAATGATTCGCTGCGCGATTGAAATCCTGGTAATAATCATGGAAAACCTGTAGTGAATCTATCAGATCTTGGGGTCAAATGCAGCATCATGTTAATTGAAGTCACGGCTTTGAACGGTGTACCGTAAACGTTGTCTGCGATTGACATTATCAGCTACATTCAAATGCGTTGTAACAAAGCCCGACAAACCTATCAAAATCGTGATCATGATCGTGATCTGCCTAATAATACGTTCCCACGATCAGAGTAAATGTCACGATTAAAATAGTGGTCAATCATGAAGTAATCATGATTATCGTGGAATAGTTTTGATAGTAAGATTTGAACGATGAACGTCGATCAAAAGCCAATCGCGATTATCGCATCACAAGTATCATATGGGATCGCACCATATATAAAAGTGACAAATGGTGTCTAATCGTACATCCACACATCGGTGATGGCAAAAATGGCATCAGTTAAGAAACATTACGTTTTGTTAAGATTTATTGCGATGACGAGTTTAAATGAAGTCGATGACTAGTAATCACAAAGTCATGTGCACTTTATTTGATTAAAACCAAAAAAATCATAGCTATCATCTGTCATTATCGCAAAAGGCATTGCGCCTACAAACGTATACGTACCGTAAATTTGTGAATGGATTTAGTCGTATGTTTTTAAATCAGGAGTTATATCTGCAAAGCGGAACATTTTCGTCAAAAATATATTGGAAATAAAAATGCAAAGACCATAACCGCACTCTCAATGTCAAAAATGTTTACCAAACTACACCCGACCACTCATGGCTGGTTCAAGGCATCGATAGCTCTAAGTAGTTTTCAAACAACCGAAATTGGCCCGAATTGTACTTAAACCATTCATGTTAAACACGTATGCGTTTTGCAGGGAATAATGCGTCGCAG
Organism: Dreissena polymorpha; assembly: GCF_020536995.1. Classification (NCBI taxonomy): domain Eukaryota; kingdom Metazoa; phylum Mollusca; class Bivalvia; order Myida; family Dreissenidae; genus Dreissena; species Dreissena polymorpha. The sequence goes on along the minus strand of NW_026273408.1, from coordinate 66,265 downwards.
TTATATCAAACAACATGTGTGGGGAAGCAGAGCACACAACAAGTAGTGTAGTTGAGCCAAATTGATGTTGTGCACAAACGCCACCTATGGGGCAGCATACTAGTATATCAAGCAAAAGAACGAGACGGTTTCCACTTATTGATTACTATTTACATTACCACGCCGTATGAATTTCTGCTTGCTCCGAAAGCAACAGAGACAAACATCGTTTGCCGATTGTTAAAGTGGCTGTCTGGAATATTGCGATAAAATAATGCTTAAATATTGATTGCTTTTCTGCCTAAACGTCCTCCTTTTTTGTTTTCGTCTAATTCACCTTTTGATGAGCTTTCATATTAATTTGAAAAAATCTTAGTATGTATTATGTGTATTCACCAACCACGAGTGTTTCATGATTTGGACTTTAAATAACCTAAGCTTCACAGCATTGGAGCAATACAGTATTAATGAATCTATCTGTGTTTAAATTGAACTCTAATTATTTAACGAACCATGAACTGGCGCAAAACAATAAAATGACAGAAGGCATTCCACGGTCGAAATGATTGATCCGACTTCGTTCGTCTGAAATTCAGGCCTCCAAATAAGGAACTGGGAACTGAGCAGTCCTGTATTTCTTCTACCTTCATTAGTATATAATAAGCTAGTATGAAATATGTTTAAATGTTATCTACAATTCACATATTTTGGATAATACTGTTGATATAACAAAACATATATTTAAAAATATATCATTTAAGAAGTATAACGCACTGAATGTACGTTAATAAAGTTCAAACTTGAATATTTAATTCCAAAAATACCATTTTATACGAGTACGTGTTTGTTAATTATGTTATATAATTATATAATCATTTTAAACATTTAAACCCATTTACACAGCCACAGAGAAAGGCACGCAGGCACTTGATTTGCCTTGCACATGGTGCATAGTAATAATCACTAATGGATAAAACAGATGAAACATTAACAAAAAATGTAGATTTGTAACATCCCAATTATTTTCAGATTTCATGTTTAAGAAGATAAATTCTGTTTACATAAAAAATATCAATGGCTATCCGACTGGCCGATATTTTGTGAGTTAGTCGATCGCTCAACCTTTGCTTTGACCATCCAAAAAGTATTGAAGGATTATGATTAAATTTACTTTTATTGTGATGATAGAGGGCTTACTGGTGATGACTTGGTTGTGTTTCTGCTGCTGTACATGATGTGTGTATTGTTGACAATGATGATGAAAGAAATCATAGGTAGTTTCTTTAAAACAAATCAATTGAAAAATCGGAGGTTCGGGGTTGATTATGCATTAACAACGAATATGTTCGAAATACAAACCGAAAATAATTGTAAAAATATATTTTAGTTCGTTTATTTGTACATTTATATCTGCGTATTGTTAGCGATCATTATATGTTTTAACTTTATTTCTCATTTTTTCATAATGTCCTTGTCGCCGACTTAATAGCATTATAATGAGGGTTCTTTCTGCCTTTGTTGTTTCATTTGATTTTATTTCACTATTGGTTCTAGAAAACCACCAGTGGAATATCCACAAGGCAAAATATACTTCTGCCACAAGTACCACGTTTTCTTTCACGCCTTAAATTAAACAATAAATACATATAAATACGAGCGAGAATAACTTAATCGTTATACATTTCAAATTTAAATGAAGTCACAGATTTCCAAAGAGTGTTTGATGTACAAAAATGTGTCATAATGAATAAATTATCATAAATTATATAAAACATCTTCATCATTTCGGTTAACAAATGATGTGCTTATTCTACGCGCATTTAATGAGTCAATGGGAGTTACTTTGACTGCTAGACCGATTTGTTGATGATACAATATTGCGATTTTTAATTTGATTTTACAACAGTACACAAACAGAGCGAAATTGTATATTTTCACTAAGGTCGCATTATCTTTCAACGATTATTGTTTATATTTATCTTCAAATCAAGTAATTAAATGGAATTATAACTAAACCGTGTTAACGGTTAATTCTGAACCTATAAATTATTCATATTTTCAAGAATCTTAAAAGAACCATATAAAATTGTTGCAATTCGTTGGATCATTGTGTATGTGAAACGATGATCTATAAACTCTATGAGGACGTGTTCAGGTCGCGGTGTGAGTACCAGAAAATAAAGAGTTTGTTATATATGTATATTTCGTTGCGATCACGCGACGCTCTGACGGATTTTCAGAATGCCGTGCAACCGCTGTAGAAACAATGTCCGATGTGACTGGTTCTTACTGAGTATAATAATTAAGTCGAGTGTATAAGACAAACGAAAATTATGACGGCTTTTCATTGCAATAAACAAAGTAAATCAAATCTTCTTAATCTTTAAATAATATTTTCATGTTAACGTTAATTTTTCGAATCTGATATAATTTATAAACAAATATCGAAAATTTAATACCAAAAAGGAAGGTTCAGCACGAAAAAATAACGGGGGTCCGGTTAGTGGAAACAAACAACATGTTTATGTATATTCTCAATTTAACACGAATATAAATAATACCTTGAAACATGCATTCATATTCAACTTGTTCATAGCCTAGAATGTGCTTTAATCGGATACCAATTTTAAGTGGAAATATTAACTAAACAGTCGGCATAGATACTTATAAAGCATATTCGGAAACCTTTGTTTCGTACGAACAATTTGAGATATTACCATTTATGATATTAACCAAAATACTCACCAATATTATGTACAAAAAAGCTTCACATTTTGGATTATTATATTTAATCAAAATCTAAAGACAAATGTACAGCAGAACTTCAACAAGCGTTCATTTCATTAACCACATCATACTGTTAGCCACCGTACCTTATATCGTATCCCATACACCCTTTAGTAGTGTTCGTTCTTTGAGTATACTTTTAGGGTATTTAGTCGCGCATAATTCATTGGGCACATGTGAATATTTTTTGTATGTGACAACTTTAGTTTCAAATGCTTTATTGTTGTTTATTTATGAATATAAGCATTTAAAATTGACACCGTACAGTTAAGATCATACAGTTAACATACAAAGCTGTAGTTATAAATTGACCGTTTGATAGTTGGTAATATAAGCAAAGCAATAAACGCTAAGAAACTATATAATAGAAATTTCGGAATGTATGTAATAAATACGTTTAATATCATACCCACATGCACATTGATTTTTATTGGTATATTGAACACTTTGATATGTGCACATTTCCCTTTTTTTCGTGAGCAAATGTCAGTTCCTTATTCGGTTTGAATTAGGAATGACGAACTGAGTCCTTTTTCTTATTTGATAGTAACAATACATTAAAAATAATGTTCAAAGAAAATAGCAGAATATGGTTTATCTGAAACTATAATTTACTTAAAAAAATGTCTCATTAGGTTTTAAAAGAGAATACGGTACTGGTTCCTTGTTTCTCATTCAGAAACGAAAATGGTACGGAAGTATAAATACGCATAATTAAGCATATTAGTTTTAGAATGCTTGTTTTCATAAATATATGAAGAATTATGTCTGTTGTCATTTGGTACAGTTTGGAACATGTAAAGTTTTCACTTAAGTTAAAGAATACCATTATTCCGTATGTTGATAATACTGATTGATATACACTGGAGGCAACAGTACGATGACGATGAAGCGGCAGTATGATGACGATAATATGGCAGTACGGCGGTACTTACGGGTAGATATATCGCATCGTACTAAAGTAGTATCATTTCGTTGTAATCGTACTGGTTTCCGTAATATACCGTTGCGATTCGTTGGTAAATGTTTTTTACGTCGAAAATATTGTGTTATCTAATGAGATTGAACTCGAAACTTGACCATTTTACGATACTGACGAGATGTAAAACTATGCCTTTGGTTTAACAGAGTCGTGTTTCGCGTGTGTAAGAAGAACACTCAATTCGACACAGGACACTTACCGTCATATTCATAGTTTTTTGAGTTAAATAAACATTTTGCTAGATGTAAAAGAAATATCAGAAAATCAATAAACATGAACAAATCAATGTCTGCTTTATTTCTATTATGGCTGTTTTAACTCATCTAAACACGAAGCGCCCAAGGTGAGCTTTCGTGATCAGTTAATGTCCGGCGTCGCATGTCTTGCGTTTACGTTAAGCTTGTTACCCCTCTAGAGTCCACAGGTTTAGCGTGTTCTTTTGAAACTTCGTAAAACTGTATATCTTGACAATTTATAGGCAACATTCTAATATTGGTCGAGTGTCCAAAAACAAAATCGACGATTCAAATCAGATAAATTCATAGTTACCACTCTAGATGCCACCTTTTGGACGCGACCGTAAAGAAAATAAATTTAATTTGAGTCAAGATTTCATGATTTTGTGTACATTGAACTTAAGTGAACGCTTCAGGGACAATATTGTTGCACTTTTTTTACAAAATATCGCTGATATTTAAAGCACTTGTCTTGACATTGTAAGTCAGTTATTACAGTCTGACGGCATTCGTTTATTCTGTTAATTTATTAATAAAATAGTAGATGACACTGCGTTTTTTACTAAGGAATGTAAATAATGTAATAAATTTGCCATTTCGTAATCTGAAAGTACTAACGCTTCGCTTGTAAGCGAATGCATAAACAATATGTTTGTATTGTTCAAGTGAAAACAAAACACTGAAAAAATACATACACTGTTACAGTGTCTATTCTAGAATTCAGTAAGAGGGGGGAATTTTACTGATAATTCTAATTATTACAAAGTTGTATGACATTTGTCCATCTTTATTTATGTTAAAAATGCCCCCTCTTATGTAAAATATGGGGATGATCTTCAATTAAAAAGGGGTGAATCCCCACACCCCCCTCCTAAAAAAGACACTACTGTTACATTGTTATCTCATGTGTAAATGCTCAATACACAAATTTGTATTATTGTTTAACGTTGTATTTTAACGCTGGTTTATGGAGCGCTTCTATGCTCTAAATATCAATACAGGTGTTTTTTTGCAGACACTCGGTAAAGTTGGTACAATAAGACATGTGGACACAGATATCCTCTTGATAAATGTGTGCGGTGAAAACGGCTGGTACACGCATGAAGATGTGGCGTTAATGAACCGAGGTAAGAATATACACTTTTATCCCATCATCAGACGTGCATTGTCGAAATAAACCACTGTGGAATAAATTTACCTTTATTTCAGCAGTGCTGAAATATAGCTGTCACGCGCGGCGAAGAATGTTCATATTACTCGGAATCAACTATAAAGTAATCATTAAAAAAAATTTTTTTTTAAGTAAAATCGAATTAGATTTAACAAAACAAACAATTTGATACCAAGATGTAATATAGTTTTTACACATAATGCAACTCAAAAAGCAAATAAACATTATTTACAAATATTCAGTGCGCGTACTCGTGACGTCATTATTAATACGTCATACGACACAATGCATGTTTTTTCACGCTAAAGATGCAGTTGTTTAGTGTCTTTTTTTTCATTATTTCTTAAAAATCGGGGACGTAGAGGTATGATAAACGAAAAACAGGTTGGTTACTGATCTTTTTGTAATGTATTAGGCTCGACACGATTAAAATAATTAAACAATGTTTGCTTAAAATATCTTTGGGATTTTCCGTCTTGTTCGATTTTCCTATTCTTTGTTTAAAGAAATAATTTACGACTAAGAAAATTGATGGGATAAATCGAATACTAGGTCGGTGCCGAATAAAGCAAAGTTTATCTTGCTCGGCACGAAAATCTGAACCACTCGCCAAGGCTCGTGGTTCAGATTTTCTAAGCCTCGCAAAATAAACTTTGCTTTATTCGGCACCGACCTAGTATTCTCTAATAATCACTTCCTTCGTTTCAGTCAGGAGATTAGGGATAAGTAATATGGAAATGTAATTTATATTTAACAGTTGAAGAGCATTAACGTTAATTTGCTCACAATGCTTTATATAGACACTAAATATAGGCTATACATGCACAAGAAGCTATCAAGTGAAGAACGGACGAAAATTGGCGACACCGAAACTTAAATACTATGTCATGTTTCACGTTTACAGGTATGCGATACAGCGTTTAACAATGATATATGGAGACGTTTTTTTATTTAATTTAACACTTCGTGTCCATTAATTTCTAGCCGAGATCTAAGGATTAAATCAAATTTTAAGCATATAAGTATTATTGTTCTACAATGTGATATTTTCAGAACCGCTCTAATTATTTTCCATGAAGTTATCGCCCAATAATTTAAAAATGGACATGTTAAAGAAGCAATTTGTTTGTGTTTCAAATCTGAGAAACTTATTTTTCATAATCTTAAAATATAAAGTGTGTCTCAAGGAGTGTGGACGTGTCCCAGTCGTTATTCTATAATGATAGTTAGTGGTTATATTGTTTTCTTTTAAATTTCACATATGTATATGCATGTGCAACATCTCTGCAACTTGTTAACCAAGTAAACATTACATATAAGACATCGTCCTTACCAATCAGGCCATGTTTACATTACGGTAATTTTATTTGTAATCATTTATACTCGGTAGTATCATGTTTATTCTGCCGTCCTTTCGATTTACCCATGAATTGACGAAATATGGAGATAAAATTAGTTCCTTTTTCATCGATCCTTACTTTTTACTCGAATAAGCAATATAACAAGTTTCCTATTCTTTATTCAAGCTCAACCTGTTTGAATTTGGGTTTTAAAGACACTTAATAATACAATTCTTCTGTTAATCAAAATAAAACCAAATGTTATTGCATTCATAAATTGATTCACAAATAAGGAATAAGGAACCCGTACCTCATTGACCAAATAGTCACCATAGAGACCCTTTTGTTGGTCTCCATGGCCACTATACGTCTGCCAAGGATGATGGTTGCCGGATGCACCATTGCCCTGCATGAACGATTAAACGCGATTCGGGCTTACAACACGAAAAACAAACCCGTTACGATGTGCGCATTGATTGCTTAATCGGAATGAGGCATGTCGATCAAGTTTTCCAGTCAAATATTGGCACCGGGCCGCTTTTTGAAGTGCAGTCTCGTATTAATGGTGACATCAGGAACATCGTACTTACGACAACGTTGTCTAAAACATTGGCATTCTGTGTCTATACAGAGAGCAAGAGTTGCGCTAACTTCGGCGTATCAGTGCTTACAATCTACAATGGGGCCGTTTTGTAGAGCAGCACGGCTCCTAATCGTGTGTCAATGTTGACGGTCGGCGCATGTACCGTTGGCCTGCATTGGCGAGAAAACGCGTTTCCGGACTTTAAATGATATGAAGAAAACACGCAACAACAGGTTGTTGAAATAAATAACTATTGATGCATTTCGAATAAACTTTTTTATACTACTAGAGGCACCCACGCTACAGCTTCCGGTGCATTCTCACCTTTATGATGATTTGTTGGAATATTGCATCTTAAATCGTATCCCATCATAACTTTTTAATACTTAGAACAAAATGATATTATTAACCATATCTTGTATTCAGCCATCGGATACTCTTAAACAAAAGTAACTGTCAGATAAAGATTGAAGCACTGAATCAGACTTCAAAAACAACAAGAACACAAACAGCATTAGCAAATCAAATATTACACGTATAGTTCTGCGCTATGCTACACTTCCATGATCGAACGTTCACTTTCGGATATATTATTTTTAGACGTTCTATGTGTTTTTAAGCTAAGTTATACTATTTGAGTATAGTCTGTCACATTTCTACTGTATATTTTATTCGACATATACGCTGAAAACAATTATATTGGTGACGATAATGAGGAACTGCCTGTTTCTTACTTAAATAATAGATAACATTGAACTAAAGTGTAAAACATATCAATACGAATCATTGTATATGAAGGGTGGAATTTTAAAAATATTAAGTGCAATATAGTAAAACATAGTTTTATATAACGATTACCCAGTTATTTTTTCGCGGTTGAATAAGGAAAAAGATACCAATTTATAATATAAGAATCAAGCCGAATAGGAAACTCACATTCACTGACTTTATAATAAGTTAAATTGAACCAACGCGTACCACATACAAATTAAACTAATTATTGGCCAGCACCAACGAGAAAATGCGTTTCCGGACTAGGACAACATATATGAAGAAAGTACGCAACAACAGCACGTATGAGCATAGGTTTTGGAATCATAAACAAATACATAGCGTCATCTCGATTTAACATTCCAATCTGTGCACTGACGTCTACGCTGTCCGAAATATTGACATTTGGTTCGAATACCGATGGCAAGAATTTTGCTAACTTTGGAGTAGGAATGGTTGCAATGGAGACCATTGCCTTTTTAAGGTCCGCGCGGGCCCTTGTGTGCCAAGGTTAACGGTCTCCGCATGTAGTGTTGGCATGCACGAGCAATAAAATTCGATTCCGGATTAACACGCAATCTATAAAGGAGTCAAGCAACAGGGCATAGGTTTTTCAAAACAAAATATATATTTATGAATCTCGATTTTACATTCCGTTCTACTAGCGGCAACTACGCGGCTGCTTCCGGTAGAGTTTCGCCTTTATGATGACTTATTAAAATCGTGTTGAATCCTTAATCATATCATATCCCATAATAAATGTTTAAAATTAAAAGCATAATGATATTCTAAAACTGGTTTAGTATTTGGCCATCGGATTGTCTTGACCAAAAGTTAGGGTCATATTAACAGTTAACTTAATGAAAAATTAAGCCGAATAAGGAGCGGACATTTTGTTACTTAAATATAAGTTAAAATTAACCTAAGTGTTTCCCCATCGATTTTAGAATAACTGTAGCTGTTTGTTGGATATTACAAATAATAATTGCAATATATATCTTCTTAGTTTTACTTGTTGTTTCCTTTTTCGAGGCTCAAACAGGAAACAGGAACCGGTTGCTTATTCCTCTAACTAAATAAGAAACTGACATTTTCTTACTAACAAAAACAATTAAATGAACTAAAAAGTACTGCAGATCAAAGAAAAGCATTTTTTTGTAGGTTGAATATCAAAACTATTTTTTTTGCAATAAATTTCTATTTAGTATTATTAAAAAAAATAAAACACAGTTCTTGTTTCGCTGTTGAATTAGGAAAAAAGGAACCAGTTGCACTAACGTCTTTGTAGGACTCGTCACACTTGAGACCAGAGCGCTTTTGTAGGTCCCAATGGCCCCTTATCGTGTGCCAGGGTTCTGCGAAGAAAACCAGCTATTAGATCTAGTTCGTTTGCGCACAGGTTTTTGAATGAATACAAAAAATATTGTAAATCTCGATTAACATTCCGTCAACTACAGACAGTTGGGCCACTGATGCCGATGCAGTGATGTCAAACGGACGTCAACGCTGTCCGAAATATTTGCATTCGATACGCAAACAGAGCGCAACAGTTACAGTCACAAAGGCGTTGGACTGGTTACAATCCTAACCATCGGCGCTGTGTAGATATCCACGGCCTCTCATCGTTTACTATGGTTGAAATTCGCCGGACAGTTGGCATGAACGAGCGAGAAAAAACATACCCGAAGAAAACATCTAGTTACAGCATGTATTCTCTTAAGTTTTTGAATTAAAGAGGGAATATAATATTGAGGCATCTCTATAAAACTGTTCAGTCTACATGAGTCAAATTGGCCGCTGCTGTCTCGCCTTTTTTGTAAATCTTAGGGATGTCGCTTTGACGTCAAAGCTGTCCGAAATATTGGCATTCGGTACGTATACGGAGCGCAACCGTTACGCTTGGCGTAGGATTGGTTACCATCGAGACCATCGCCGTTATGTAGATTCACACGGCCTTTTATCGTTTGTCGAGGTTGAAGGTCGTCGGATGTACCTTTGGCATGCACGGGGGAGGTCACACACTCTACAAAAATATATAAAGTAAACAATCACTTACAGCGCACATGCGCGCCTGCTTTTGAATTGCAATATATAATAAAATATTGAGGCTACTCATGAAACTTTCAATAATCCTAGAGACACATACGCTGCTGCATCCGGAGTGATTTCTCCTATATAGTGACGTGGTGTAATCGCTTTGCATCCTTAACAGTGTCCCTTTGTTACTGTATTCGTATAAGAACGAAATCAGATATACAAATCATGTCTAGTATTCAGCTATCGGATAGTCTTGGCCAAATATGTGTCAAATAAAACTTCAAGAACTGTGCAAGAAATAAGAACATAAAACGGTACTTGCATTTATATAGCAAATTCTAGCGAATATAAAGCTATGCTTGAAGCCAATGATCCGAATTTAACTGTCCAAAATTATGGCCTGGAAGTCATGAACTGGTCACAGCTCCTCATTCGGATAACTTTATTTATAATGATCACTCTTGGGTATGTTATTTTCAAATTTGTCCGTCTTTGATAATCTTAATTACGTTGCATGGCTGTGTTGTATTGCATTTCTACAGTATAATTTATTTATCAATAAACGATGACAACAAGTATATAGATGACGAACATAAGGAACTGGCATTTTGTTAAATAAATTTAAAATTAAAATAAACAAAAGTGTATTACCCATACATGTATAACATTTTGGTATATATATTTTTAATATTAAAACTATTAGATGATTTAGTAACAAAGCAACAGTTGCTTATTTGCTTTGAATAAGGAATAGGGAACGATTGGTTTTGTTTTGGTCTACTTACAAATTGTTAGTATTATGTATTTTCAAAACTTACTTATTATTTGTTTAGGTTAAACAAGGAATACGTTATTATTGCTTATCAATGAAGAATAAGGAACAATGAATAACGAACCAACTTTCTTTTCATTTACGGAATGCGTGACCGCGCATAATCAATCATTTTAACTAGTTCTTACTATGTGGTTGTTTATATAAATAAAAGATTATATCGATTATAACATTATTTATTAAACTGTGTGATTCAAATTTCAAATATATTTGTGTTAAACAATGCTTATTTGATGCTCTGTTAATGAACATATTTTAGATTATTTATGATTTTTAATATCATTAATTACCTTTTGCATTTGATTTTTGATCTTCAATATAAAGAAGTGAAACTCCAGCTGCTGGAGCAGTATTGAATTTTCATTAACAACAATTAGTTGGTCCTTTATTTAAGGAAAGTGACTGATTGCCCAAACAGTACCTTAAAAAATAATAAAAACACAATACCGCTACCAGCCTCTGAAGGCTGAAAATATAACAACATCGAAGATATGTACGGGGATACACGCTACTGCATCCACGCAGCACACATCAAACTGTTGTGCAATGCAATATAAAGAAGTGAAACTCCAGCTGCTGGAGCAGTATTGAATTTTCATTAACAACAATTAGTTGGTCCTTTATTTAAGGCAAGTGACCGATTGCCCAAACAGTACCTTAAAAAATAATAAAAACACAATACCGCTACCAGCCTCTGAAGGCTGAAAATATAACAACATCGAAGATATGTACGGGGATACACGCTACTGCATCCACGCAGCACACATCAAACTGTTGTGCAATGCAATATAAAGAAGTGAAACTCCAGCTGCTGGAGCAGTATTGAATTTTCATTAACAACAATTAGTTGGTCCTTTATTTAAGGCAAGTGACCGATTGCCCAAACAGTACCTTAAAAAGTAATAAAAGCACAATACCGCTACCAGCCTCTCAAACCACATTCGTGTATCTAAGCCTGTTTTCCATGAAATATTTTGATATAAGTCCACGTGACCTCTGAATCAACAATTCATAATTCAAAACTTATGTTCGAAATTAACAATAACATATGTAGCATCTTTGGAAGCTGTAGCTATTTATATTGATGAACATAAATCCAAATATGACTAGTTAGTGGTTCAGTTGATTGCATCTAATATATATTTTCTGTTTGACATATTACACCAAAAACAAGTATACTTTTTCAGTTTGGCAATTGGATAATACGATCATTTAACGGGATTTGTTCACATAGTTTAATTTGGGTTTGCATATCTTATAAACTAATTAAAGCGGCCGATGTTTGTATGACAAGTAAAACAAAAGTTGTGATAAAAAACTTGAGCTCAATAGGATTGTACTTAGGATCCTCGTGATCAAAGGCATATAACTTTACAAGTTCGTCATTCGGGCACAGTTAACTTTGGATACTAAGATTACTATTCATATACCGTAAAATAACTTATTGACAAGATAATGTGGACTAATTTTATTTATAATATAACATATACATGTAATGTAATTATGATGCTATAAACGGAGCGAATGAAAACAGTGCGTATTATTCCATTATATTGCTGGGGATCTATATTTAAGATTGCCGTGGCGTAGTGGGTATGGTGTTCGCCTAGCGACCGTGAAGTCAAGGATTCTTTAGATCTCCCTCAAAGAAACGAAGTACGGGTTCTACATAGAAAACGGTCTCTATTAGAGTTTCAATAAGTCTTGAGCTTTCTGTGTAATTGAGCTTTAAATAATTTGGTTAAAACGAAAGACCTATAACAAGTTCATCATATTGCTATATTATCCGGGTTTTTGAAGGTATTACTAATATTTTATGTAAGAGCTGTTCATTCGACTAACTCAATGCTCACCTGTGCCGCATAATATAGACACCTGTTTTATACAACGCTCTTAGTCTCAATGACAAAACCGGCATGTATATGCGTTAAAAAACACCACAAAGCAGAAGTCGCGGGAGTCTGTTGAGCTACTCTTTTATGAGGATTATAGTGTATACAGCACGCAGCCGATCCACACGTTATCAGAAACACCTGACTGATGAATAAAACACGCTTTATTATTTTCAACAAATTCGTCTTATGTCAGAATTGTGTTTACAGTTAATACAATTAAACTTTTTATTTTCAGAGTATTTTATTTTTGTAATGACAAATCATTTTAAAATTGAAGACATTGGTCGGATGGTGCGGAGGAAGGGTGTAACGGATTAGACAGCAAGCGAATAAAATTACATTCCACATAATAAAGGAATCGCGTTGTGTTAAGCTCGACGAGCAATTGGGGGGGGGGGGGGCATTGTCGCTCCTTTGTTCTACCGTCCGAACTCTTACTTTCATGGACTTGAGTTTGCGTTGATCTGTAACACATTTTCCATAAATCATGTTCGTCCTTCCTTCCGTCCGTCTATCTGTTCATCCGTCCGCTCGTCGTTTGGGTCCGTCCCAGGTTTGATGTCTGCGCGATATCTCAGTCATGATCCGAGTTTGATGAAACTTAATATGCAGCGGGAAGGCTTTTATTTTGAGATTATATAATAGCAATGGGCGTATCGTTGTCATGTCATTCCGGTCCAATGTTTTTTGAGGGAAAATATTTCACTTTGCTTATTGTATTGAAGTTATCGTTTCCATGCAAGATCTCTGAAAATTATTACTTGAATTTGGCTAAACACTCTATGCACTATCATTTTAAGGTAGACATTAACATATTGTCTTTTGGGTCCATTTGTTTCTATGAATTATTTCCATTTGAATAAACATTCATTTCCGCATTTGATATATGACGCTTATTATCAGAATTGAATTCAACTTCATATTCAGTATTCTTATAGGACATGCGTATAGATTCAGGTTTCTCCGCTTCAATAATTTCAGTTTTTAATTACTTTAACGTTTCTGTGTAAGATAACTGGAACTAACCATCCTTAATTTCATTTAACTTAATGTTAAGTATTACTACAGTCTGGACGAGAGGATACCGCCATGTCGTTGTGCGGGTTTTCATTTTTTGTATTGTCCCTTGACTAATTCTGCGTTACCACAAAAGATGTTGAACGCTAGTGACCCATATATCATAAAACATTAAATGCAGCATCCGTATAGCTTTTACATGCACAAAATGTCAAATTTATAAAAGGATTATAAAGGGCGATATTTCCCTTTCATTCATAAAAAATCATTTGCTAATGTAGTATAACCTGTTTTACCCGATATCACGGGAACAACTGATCAGAATCTGTTACATGTAATATGTAGGACGTGGACGTGCTTATATTGTCAGGTCATCGATCATCGCTGATTTTCGAAGTCTTTTAAATTATTGACTTTCGAGTAATAATTTGTTTCTGCCTAAGACATGGGACACTAATGATCCAAATTTAAAAAAATGTTAAGATCACACCAACAATCACAAACAATAAAAAACGTAAAAACGGAAGTGTTTAACGAAACGCAGTCGGATAAAACTATGTGCCACGCCCCCTCGACAGACAAACCACATAATCGAGAGCAATCACACGAATGTGCAGCCGAACCAACGCTTACGGAACAAACACATGAGAATCGGTACAAACAACATCAAGAAACAACACAACATATACGCACGGCATCGGCATCTAGATAACGAACGACCACAAAATCCAAAAAAGTAAATTCACCCTCCAATGTTCTCAATAACACAAGGAAAAAAAACTACACAAGGACCACCGACGCCACATGCAACGCAAAGAAACCGCTCCGCTTCTAAAATGATGGACAAGGGAAACCCCAACACAATGCAACAACCAAAGATGTAAATAATCCGAATTCAATAAACACACCAACTGCAGCGACAGACGAGGAACACCCACGCACAGCACAATAGGAAATACAGGATGAAAATGGACTCGATTTCTGCCTTTGGAATATTCAATGATTAATTGGCAGAAGATTTGACAAATTAAACAACATTGAAGAAGTATGATCATTATTTTTGAATAAAGACATAACAACAGAGAACTGGTTGAACAAGCACCACAATTGCAAAGTGGATGGCTTTTCACCTTTGATATTGAACAGAACAAACAAGCATACACATGCAACAAGAGTCAGTGGCGGACTTATTACATATGTTAGAAATAATCTGAATTAAAATGAAGAATTGCTTAAATATAAAAATGATAGAATAATTTGGTTAAAGATACATTAGTTTGTGTTCACCTCAGACAATGATGTTTATTTATGTCTTTTATACAATGTACCAACTGAAAGTGTGAGAAGTGTATGTTGGTGACAACATTTATAATTCATTTATACAAGATATTGTAGAATTGAATGCTTTATATGAAAACAAGACTAGCTGTATTACCACAGGTGATTTTAATTCTAGAACTGGACATCGCAATGCATTTGTAGATGATGAATGCCTGCATAACTTAAATATGCTGCCTGATGTTTACAGTACAGATGTATTCTTGGTGCGAAACAGTCAAGACATAATTGTAAACGAAAATGGTAAATTGTTAATTGACTTCTGTAAACAAACAGGCCTTCGAATCATGAATGGTGTATGTGAAGACTCGCACTTAGGTCGGTACACATGTATTAAGGACGCTGGTTGCAGTGTTGTTGACTATGTACTTTGTATGCCTGAAATGATGCCACATTTCACACAAGCGAAAAATATCCAAGCATAAAATCAGATCGCTGCAAAATAGAATTTTCCATTAAAACTGAAATAAACACAGAAATGAATATAAACAGTGAAAATGAACCACAAACTTGACCCCCAAATAGATCATACTTTTATATGGAATGAAAATAAAAGACAAGTACTTTTCAATAACATTGAATCTGAAAGAATATGAATCAATAACACAATCTAATCTCAAATATAGACAATATTACCCAATCATCAGAACTTGATGATAATCTTGAAACATTTTGCAACTTATTTATCAAAACTTGCTCACCATTCAAACAAAACATCAAACACAGAAATGCATTGACACAACAGCAAAATAGTTGTTTTGGTATGGCAGTGAATGTAAACGAAAACAGGCAGAATTTTACGAAACCCTCAATACTCATGGATCAGATAATAGTGACGAAAACAGGAAAAATATGGTGCAAGTCAGGTCACAATACAAATCACTCATAAGATCAAAAAAGTTCCAACAAGATAGAAAAAATACAGAAAAACTAATAAACGCCAGAATAACCAATGCAAATGACTACTGGAAACTATTAAAAAGCATATACAAACAACACATCTACAAGCATATCACATTATACCTTTGCTAGATATTTTAAAGCAGTAAACTGTCCAGACTCAACATTTTCCTCACAAGGATCCTTCAACGTAACATTCGTTAAACTTGCAGGCCAGGCCCTAAAAGACATATTTGAATTAAAATCATATCTATATAAATTCACCGATATCTCTATGATAAACTAATAACACCAATTCTGAATTATGCAAGTGAGGTCTGGGGTTTTAATAATAGTAAAAGATTAGAGACGATACACTAAATAAATTTACAAACAGCTATTAGGAGTTAAGATACAAACATAAAATAATTATGTATACAGCCAACTTGGGCGATTTCCTCTAAAATGCAGCAATGTAGCTAACATTATTCGATACTGGTTCAAATTTTTAAAATGCCCAGAGACCAAACTAGTCAAAATCACATTCAAAATGATGTTGATAGAGCTAGAACACAAACAAACCGTCTTGGGTAAAATCACTAAAGGAATGTCTAGAACAATTAGGCTTTTTTAATATATGGCTAAATCAGGGTGTTGAAAACGAAGACTTATTCATATCATCTCTAAAACAAAGAGAACAAGCTATTTTCTTGCAAAACTTAAACAATGAATTCCACATGTCCTCAAGAGCATCAACTGATATACTTTTCCGTTATTCGGTATTTTGTGTGCTACTTAAATGTTATGAGATTCGGATTCAAATTGTATAATTTTGTGTTTAAAAAAATATTGTTTTACTCTATCATCGATTACAACGACCTACAAAAACGGTTCCATGCATAGCTAGATACGCTTTTTACGTGAGAGATAAAAATGAGTTTTTGTTTAAATATCTGTAAAGTTCATCCATTACTTGATTATATAATTTCTGCAAAAAACGACTTTCTATATTCATGTATTTTGTATTATCATTTTGTTTAATACTAGAAACTGTTAGTTTAAGTGTAATAAAATCATGTTCTATTCTGTTCTCTTTTCCACGACTTTGGCTATACAAATGATCTCAACTGTTAAAATATAATAAAAAAAATACCGACAAGCTTTCATTCGTCTCAGAACATCATCACACAAACTCGCTGTAGAAACAGGAAGGTGGCACAAACCAAACAAAATATCAAAATACGAATGAAAATGCTTATCTTGCAATACACTAGAAGATGAATGTCACTTTTTTTAGAATGCCCACTATACATGGAATTTGAGAACTTCACATTAATGAATACTATTGCAAACATCCAAACATAATACAATTTTAAGAATTAATGTCCTCAAGTAACAAAGGTATAATAAAACACCTAGGAATATATATATATACATAAATCACTTGTGCTAAGAGACAATATATACTCACACAATTAATTATTTATCACCTAATACATAAAATGAGTATAATCATACTCACAACCATCCGCCTGTAAAGCCTGTACATGTGATAAATGGCATTCCACGTTTTCTCTTTTTCCCAGCCTCTTATTAAAGCACCGATGAAACACTCACAACTTTTTTAAACCAAATTAGCAGAAAAACACCCTGTTTATTGCTGTAGATGAACATATTTATATCCAAGTGTATAACAGTTGTCCATCGTATATCGTGCTATTCTATTTATTTGGTTACAATAATTAACCAAATGTGCATATATTATATTTGTAAAGTTTATTTGTGAATGCAAATACAATGCATTTTTCTCTCACATAACAATCTTGATATACATGTGTGCTCTTATTGTCTAAATGTGCAACATTGACATCTTCGAAAAATTGTTCGCGTGATAAATTGTCCATCACATATCATGCTATTCAATTTTATCATTAGTATATACAAATAGTTCTCTCATGTGAAGTGACCTAGTTCCTTGAATAAGATTGCTTGACTAACATGAGCAGACGGTACAAACTTAAAAGTTGGTCACCTTTACAATAACATGCGCCTCAAACTAACGTTTTGCTTTCGGGTTAGGTTGTCAAGCTTGTAAAACTGTACCACACTTACAACGTTGACTTACCATGATAAAATCTATTTAACTGTATCCACGACGGAGGTTTATCCGAATATTTCCAGTATTTCCACTTAAATAGACTGTGTAACGGAAGCACGCGTAGATATATCGGATAGTAATATTTTTATGAGCTTGAATCTGAAATGATACACATTACCGATACAATCGCAAAACACAAATGCACCAATTACAATACCAACGTTGTAAAAATGGTATATGATACGTACTATTTGTATATATATGTGTGTAAATAACAAATGTTATTTCGTAAACTGTTAAAAATAAATGTATGTTAATATATATGTAAATAACTTTTACTGATATATGCACCTGATATGAACATGTACCTGAAATCGAACACTATGTCATGCCTACGTAAGTCTTCTACATTTTTGTCTTTCTCATAAGGAATATACAATTCACATCCCCAAATAAAATTGCTTAAGCTACCTAGATTTAATATCCTATTTTGTGTTTACTCATCTTTTGTGTTTCAAATATATTTGAAATATACTGTTTATATTTAAATTTACTTTTTTTAATATATAACTCCATTTCATAAAACTAAGAAATAGATTTTTCTCCGAAAGAACCCAATCACTCTGGATAAAGACAAATAAACGCTAGTTTTGTATTTCCTTCCATTGCTTCTAAACTTTTATTTATTGATTTGCATTTTTTTCTCAATCAAAACTACATGTTGATGTATGCATTATTTACCATATGTACGTTCAGATAATAAAATATGAGCATATCAAATTTTGGTAGCTTTATATGTTTGCATTATGTCGACGCCATGGACAGGTTTTTTCATGAACTGATTTGTTGTTGGGTCTTGAAAAGTAGTTGATATACTAAACATAGCAACAATAACCATGGCGTTAAGTTAAAAATAATAAAAAAAATAAACATAATCTGATTTTACAAGTTGCAAGAATATTAAACAAACCACTTTTGTCTTAACTTGAAAAATTTGTCCAACTGCGAAACGTGTAACCTTCTTTAACAAGCCGGGGAACAATCTCGTCTACTTAACTTTTACCTGCCAGCTATTAATTGTTAATGGACTGTGTATTAATAAAATAAGCTGTGTTCTCATTTTGCTTAAACCATTTTTTTTCTGCAGAACGAATATCTGTTTTCTATAAAAACAACTATGAACTGTATTACGATGCATTTGATAAAGCATTTTTAAGAGTATGTCCTGTGCTGTTGAATAGAAATACTGAGGAGCTGTTAATTGCTAACGGAATCTAACAAAAAAACATTCGAGTACCGTTCAATATAAGTTGTATACGACGCCTAAATGTGTGTTTTTCGATCGGAAACATCGATGACCTGCACTTTTGGATTCTCGCAGTTTAATCCCTTCGCAAGGTATCAAAGCTGCATTCCAATTATACTATTATTAAAAGCAATTGATAAAAGGTCGTCGCGGAGTAGTAGTTTGGTGTCCGCCTAGCGATCGGGTGGTCACGGGTTCGATCCCCACATTGGATGCGATCCCCACATTGGGTGCGTTCTTTCGATCTCACTCAAAGACATCA
This sequence comes from Dreissena polymorpha, assembly GCF_020536995.1. Lineage (NCBI taxonomy): Eukaryota > Metazoa > Mollusca > Bivalvia > Myida > Dreissenidae > Dreissena > Dreissena polymorpha. The sequence goes on along the minus strand of NW_026273408.1, from coordinate 46,752 downwards.
GGTATTGATTCTAGTCCCAGAAAACGGACTCGAGAGCGTTTCAAATAAGCCTAAGGCTTTCGATGCAATCGAGATAAAATCAATAGGTTTAAACTAATTGATAAAAAAAATACCTTTAAACAGTATCACACAATTTGCAGAATTAATATATAAAATACCAAATAAAGCTTCACAAAAGTGCTCTATACACTTTTAAGCTGAAAGGTGAATGTGTTCCTGACAAATTGAGTTTACCATACACCTTAGTATATAATAGATTATGTGTATGCCATGCTGCCACTTTGTTCCCATTCAATCATGTATGTGCATTTCTAAACGACACTTTCCTTCTCGAAAGACATTTTGTTTTTATCAAATGTCGTTACGAATATGATACTGATATGATGTATGGTTAATACTAAAAAAAAAACATGTCTTACACAGCATTTATTTTTCAGCGCGCTATGACCTGTTGAAGGAACACTTTAAAATTCACAAGTCGGCATATGAGGGAGACGAGCTTCCGCAAGCTGTAAGCAAAGACGACTTCGAGAAAGTGACCAGAATAACACGCAAGGCTAACAAAGTAAGGCTTTAATTTAAAATAAAGACATGAACACATAATTTATCGATGGTTAACAAACGATAAAATCATGCCCGCTTGGTTCGTTTAATGTATGTGTTGCAATCTAAAATAAATACCGCGTAAGCAAATATGATTTATGAACGACACTGTGTCTATTAAAGAAGTGTACACACATCTGATGCACACGGAACTGGTTCTTCTTATAAAATGCGTCTTGACTGTGTGATTGTTACTCAAAGTGAAAAGTGATCTGTATAACATGCATTATTTTGAATTCACCAATAGAAATTATTATTTCGTAGGCTTATTGGAATTCGACAAGATACGTCCATTTTAGACATGTGTCGGTATTATGGTATAACAATACCCCAGGCAGGTGTTTCTTTGTTTAAATTAGTTGAATTCAACGATCGAAAAATAAAACTTTATTGCCAAATCTTGCACAGACTTAAAATCAATATCTTCTTAATAATGTCGTATCGGCATATTTTTTTTATTATCCACGTACAAAGTAACAAAAAACGTGTAACGTTGGAACAGACATTAAAGGGATTTACATGTTTGGAACGCATCCGCTTGTTTCCCATTAAACTCCAAAGCCACTTCATGCCTGTAAGGCAACACAATGTTATATAACGTATGAAATGGCGTTTTACAAACAGGGGTTTTATGTTATAACGTTTTCCGCGTTTCTTCTTCCGGCACTCTCGCCGTCTTGCCGCCCTGTCCGTTGGTCCTGTTTTGTGCCCATCTTTATGTATGTTATTCATTTATATAGAGTTCCAGATTCAGGTCCGTCATATGTCAAAGTCACTTTATACCAATGTCAAAATGGTTTTGATTTTGAAATCTCTGCACTGTTAAGATTCTCTACCTGCAAGGTTTCATGTAAATGGCATATTAACGTTTACTACGGTATTACATTTACAAAACAATGTATCAGTTTAATGTATTTACTGGTTGAAAGACACGTATTCTCATTTTTGCGATCACTTAATAAACTATTAATTTAAAAAGTTATACAAAGTTGTCCCGGGGTCACTTAAAGCGGGCGGTGGACAATCAAAAGATGTAGTTAACTCGTTCTGAAGGAAATGTACATGAAATACCGCGTTACCCCATGCACACTTTCAATACGGGTGTTATGAAATGGTCATTCAAGTTTAGTGTTTTTAGTAACGTGAGTGCGTATCCCACGAGCGGAGTTAATCGAAATAAGTGACATCGAATATATAGAGAATAATAGGTTAGTGTTGATTATAGATCAGGTTTATCATGCGAGGCTTAGAAAACAAAAAGCACGAGCCTTGGCGAGTGCTTTTAGGTTTTCGTGCCGAGCATGATAAACCTGATCTATAATCAACACTGACCTATTATTCTACTTATCCCACTTTTTATTCAGTAAACTTTTTTTATTTAAACGAAATAAGTTTTCATGGGTGTTTGTCGTACTTCGATAATGACTGTAGTGTAACCAAGGTCAGTGTATTACTCCGCGTTCCAAAAATAACCGCTGATCAAATAATCTTTTTTTTTAAATCAGAATATCGTTCTGTAACAAAGTGTTGAGCGTTATAAATTACAATTTTAATCATATTAAATTGCAAAACTTAAAGTTTTATGATATCAAGATGACATTAAGTCGTTATATACAAGGAACTACATTTGTTTACAACGTAGCCTAACACCACACACAATTCACTTTCGATATCAAACTATCAAGTCGATCACGAGGTGCACAATATTTGCTTCTATGTTATAATATGTGGTTATTTCGTGACGGAATAACAAAGATTACTTGGATTTAAGCTAATTATATACATTTTAAATGTTGAAAGTGGCACCAAAGAATTGTGAGGCAAAGTTGTTCGAACTAGAGAAAGACATTTGCTGGTGAAGTGACTGGGTGGGGCGAACATCAAGATCAACTTGTTCGACGGTAGACAGTGGCTGTCTAGGCTGCATTTCGGCCATAGTTTCGGTGCATGAAGGTAAACAAGAGGAATCTGTTGGATTGTTACATTTACTGCACTGAGCAAGAATGAACACTTTTGCTGCTGTTCAACAGATGTGTTGGAATAATTGGTTATGGACTGGACATTTTTGTGCCCTGTTATGGCCATGGTTTCAGTGGATGGAATGTTTGCATTTCGAAGTTTTTGGACCAGGAATTTGCGAAATGAGTGGTTCGTTATTCTCTTGTGCTTGAGAAAGCCGACGTCTTTTGCCATGGCCTTCAGCATCTGACCTAGCTTGTTGACACCCAATTGTTGACGCAAGAACCACTGGGATGCAGTGTCATTTGTGCGTATTGCCAGGTTGAAAAGATGCTTTGAAGAAAAATCAGATGGACGCATATGCGAGTACAGCTTGTAAATTAACACCGGATTTCTTGGTCCAGACGATTGTTTTCTACGGTCAAAGGGGAGCAACTCGAACTGACTTCTTCAAAGGGGAGCAACAACAACAGAACCTATTTGCATAGTGTTAAATTTACCTAATACTAGAGGTTTTAATAAAAATAAATGACAAAAAACACGTTATTTGCTACTTTTCTTTGTTTTAAGGTCATTAAGATTGACAAACTTTTGAGATTGTTTTTATTATTGATGCACTTGGCAAATACAGGTGATGAGGTGCGTGGGAAAAAGTAGTCCCGGTTCGGCAGTTGATGACGTCATTTCGTGCCATTGATTATAGCCTTGCCGTTGATTATAGATGAAATTTAATAAACGGGGCTTTAATCAACCGATTTCGCTGTAAAAGTGTGATAAATTTGTGTCTTATTATTTGATCAATTTAACATTTGTATTCGATACACAATTTATCTGATTGAAAATGGAATGTAAATGTTTTTTAATGAATCGATTTTGGAGAAAATGCCGTTGGTGTCTTCCTTATAGGTCATATATCGATGGGGTTTGTGTGTTCGCTTGTATAAATGTGTCGATTTTGATAGTAAACATGTAGGTAATGTTGCATTTGTAAGACATACCTACCTACATTTGAGACACAATAGTAGATACATAATAACTAATGACCTTTGCCCACTTGACACGGTATATAAGATACACATTTTTAAAAGCTTTAAAATAATTTATTTTACTTTTATTTATGATATATAAAATAAACATTAGGTGTGTGTGTGTGTGTTTTAAAGATATAATGTTGACTATGGAATGTATTAGTATATATGTGTACCATTATTGTATCATGTTTGATTGAAGGATGTTGGACGCATCTGTGAATACAAACTGCCCAAGGCAATCGCTGATTCACAAGACAATGCGAATACAGAACGTTATTTGAATCCACATCACGACCTTTTTGTCTTAGTCGAAAAGTCTACGTTTATGAAATTCGATGGAGAAATTGAGTTTCGAGCTAATCTAGAAAAACGAATTTCGTCCGAAATGATCCGATCTAGGATGCAAGGTAGGAAGCTATTCTATATCTTCGTTTATGTTTAAAATGTTAACATAATTATGTTTGAACATCTTTAGTAAGGTTACGGGGTTATAATAACACGTTTCAGACAATTTATCACCGTTTTCAAGGAACCGATAGTCTTTTTGTATATGATATTTTGAACACTTTACATGTTATAAGAGTGATCATTATTTTAAAATAATTATATTAAGAACATACAGGTTGAAACATTTTATACATCAGTGGCGTTGTCATTTACACAAACCGGTGTAAGTCCCTTTTCTTAAAGGGACTGTCAACCACGAATGACAAAACAAGAAAAGTTCTTAAATACAGTATTTTTTTACAATTATTAGTTTATATTGATTAAAATATCACGACTGGTATATTACATCACTTGAAAAAAGTTCATATTTACAGTATATACGGTAATAAAATTTCGCGATGTGAAATCGAAAGTACATCGCGAAAAAAGGTGACATAATGATATACACACTATAAATAACGCAAGTAGATTGATCATTATATATATAAAATGTATACAATTCACTACGCATTCACAATTTGCATTTCTGGGTTTACCACGTGACGATGATGATCAATCTACTTGCGTTATATATAGTTAACTGGTAGTTACCTGGTAGACGTACCCAGTAAAAATAAAAAAAACAAAAAAAATAAAGTAAAAATTAAAATTAATACTTTTTTCAAGTAATGTAATATACCAGTCGTGATATTTTAATCAATATAAACTAATAATTGTAAAAAATACGGTATTTAAGAACGTTTTGTTTTTCGTCATTCGTGGATAACAGTCCCTTAACATTTGGAAACTCATAACTTCCCTCTTGTTGTTGGCCTCTTCGCAAGGGCAATAACAATATGATTCTTCATTTTGGTTCCCAATCGATGGAAAAACATCATGTCATTCGTATTAAGCAACACTGATTGATGCCTATATATAACAAAACGGATTTGTTGTACACAACATAGGATTGTCCTCTACACATTTGAATCATGCCCACCGCAATTTATAATTTATGTCTCTATGCGCTGATCTACAAACTTCCTTCCTATTAAATGTGGGAATATGGAAATAACCCTTTAAAGGGAAACTTACTATCTTTTATACTGGGTACGTACGCTCAAACAGGACACGGACCTTCCGGTAGGAAAATATGTCAATTAGCTCATCGTAAATTTTCAAGTTTAAACATATTATAACCTGTCGTATCTACAACGGAAAAACGTCTTCCACACACTTCAGTTTAAACACGACTTATCCTTGACATCAATCAGTTGTTACATAAATTTGGTCACATAATACAATCTATATCAACAATAATTATTTCGATTTTATTTTAATTATTAATGAGGGTAGCTAATACGCAGAATAATGAGTTAGCGGCTGTTAAATAATGTAAGGATTTGATATATAACAAATCTAGGTGAACATGAAACTTATAACTACGTCATTAAAGCTCACTGGGCCAGCGCCTTAAATCTCCAGACCAATAATGCGCATCGAGCTCGTTTGTTATACCCATAACACTCAAAGACATGTCACAAATACTAAACAAACTTATATCAAGCATTGTCAGTTTTGTGTGTGCAGTGAATCAGTCGATTTCCTTGCAAATTTATCCATTCAAACCTAAAGCAATACTAAATAAGAAGACCACTTTAAAATAAGCCTGTGTATTCAATCAAAACGCTGACAAACAGAAATACTGTTGTCGAGACAGAACCATTAAAGAAGTTAACACATCGCACGGTTTGCTTGCCATGTTAGAACTTCAATTTTACGCGGTGTAACTGTCGTTTTCTTAAATACATCGTAAACATACACGCGCATTTGATTTGTTTGTATTGGTTTAAGATGGTTATTATCATTGCTGAAGAAAAATATCATTTCAGCAAACATTCGCGAATGATTTTTTCTTAATTGAGTTTGCTCCGCCGATATGCTTACTGCGCTTTCTGTGTTTGAATGGATTTCCATATAGTTTGTAGACTAAGGATAAAGCGACAATTGTTTTGTTGTTGCATTTTTTGTTTTTATGGCTCAGTATAAGGTTAAATATGACCACTACAATCACACATTTTATAGTAATTTCATAGGTGTTACATCATCAACTCTCTGTAATAATTTATTAAATGCAAATATGTAATTATAGGTGATTTACTTGACGGATGGTATTTTTGGGTTTGAGATAAGAACATTTAAAATACATACCTGATTATGCAGACAGTATTATGAAGTTTTGAATTTAGGAACAATGGCGGTTTTTGTAAATTGTGATCTTATCAATGTATAAAGAGAACTTATTCTGCCTTGCTATATGAGCTAGCTTATATAGCGACTCGGTAGAGTGTCTGCCTGATTTGGAACCGGGAGGTCCCGGGTCCAATGCCCATGGTGGTCAAAGATTTTTCTGGCTGGGTTACATGTGCGCCCGACGTAAACAAAACCCCCATTGTGTCAGACGTCCCAAAGATGTCGTGGCATAGGTGAATTCGTGGACGAATTTCACAATAGGAAAGGTTTTGTGTAGCAGGGTTCGGTATAAGGAGAACTTATACTGCCTTGCTATATGAGTTAGCTTTTATAGAGACGCGGTAGAGTGTCTGCTTGATTTAAAAAGCTGATACATTCAATAGAAATAATTGATTGATCAAAATAAGGATATTTATTCAGGCAGAACATACGGTCATAGGTTGAAGGAATGAGACCCGAATGAGTACCTTTGTTTGCAGACACTAAAATAATGCGACCACTGTTTTCCACGAACTTGAATCATTTTTTAATAAAGCAGCGATATTACAACATGCGATATAAAATTAATGTTCGAAGCACGTTTAACAATTATACAAAATGCGACTTCTTGAGTGTCTAAAGCTTTCACTTTAGCCAATACGACTATTTTCAATATCATGTATACGACCTCTTCCTTACATTATCAATCACAATATATTTACCTGATGTTGAAACGAGAATCCTTTTATTTAAACCTACTCGGACTAACGCATCAGTTATAAGCTCGTATGATGACCAGGTCGATGCACGACAGTTCGAACGTTCGGTTAAGCTCGCGTTTTTCCTGTAAACATGTACTACCATAACAGATAAGTAATTAGCTCCCTCATAGGATTCAATTGTATAAGATAAACAAAAATACTTAAATGTACAAATGTTCAAATATATCTTACATGTAAGCGTACATTATTTATTATTATCGGAGATCGGGGATCGAACAGTTCGTATTATCGTGTCTATATTTAATCGCTACGTCAGGCCAGGGTTGATCAGTGAGATTCAATTCTTTTGCCATTCTCCCCTTTTCTCGCATTCAATTAGGACAGTTAGTCGATAACTGACTTACGTATTTGCATTTTATACTTGTTAACACTTTTGGTCATGAAAAGTTGTCCGAGAAAAGTATAAGCAGGTACATCAAACGCAGAAATATTACTGAGATACTTTTAAAACGGCTAAAATTCATAAAATAAACTGCAAACATTCGGAATGCACGTTGCGCTTATGAATACAACACGCATGGGTAATTTTTGTATTATTATTGTTTTCTTGTATTTTTTTTTTATTATTTGGATCAGAAAATATTGAATACACTTAAGTTTCTCTGTTTCAAAGGATCCGGCAAACATTTGCTAGTAACTAGGGTATGTATTTTGTCCATCCGTCTGTCTGTTCAACTGTCAATACACATGATTCTGTTTTTCATTTATAACAACCGTTCAAGCTACTTTCATGACAATTTGGTAAAATGTGATTTAAGCAAGGTACATACTAACACAGACTGTATAAAGTGTATTCAAACAGGCTAATTAACACTCATGCGTTAGCACAATATATACAAATGAGTTTCGTTTACGAATACATATGATCATCGGTTGAAGTAGATAAATGAACTGTTTGTAACGTACGTCTGTCTGGACAATTTAGGAAATGTTAATATTACTAAACGTTTAAAATACTGTGGGAAGTTCTTAAACCTGAAAAACCCAGTTGCATCGCTTTAGATTTTGCTTCTGGTTCGAATCCAGATGAAGGCCATTACTTTGAGTAACGATTTCAGAGGTTCAGATTAGATGCGCTTCTGCGTGAATTACATTCTGACAATATCAAAATACGCATATGTTAAAAAATAATAAGTAACAAAAATCATGGTGAAATCAACATTGAGAAACAAGAGCTATTAATAGGCTTACCGCCATTGACGTTATTCAAAGTAACTATCTTGTTACGCATAAGATATCTTTATTTTCAAACCTAGCAATAACATCCATTAAAAACACAACCATTGATTATTAAACCTGTAAAAACTGCGAACTGTGAAAGAGTGGTGCATCAATCTAGTCTTTTACATCTTCAAACCGTAAGCATGTATGTAGAACTCATACAAAAGGTCGACGAAATTGTTTTAGCTTGGGCAAATCCGTAAGACTATATAACATTCTAAACACGTGGTCGGTAAAATGCACCAAACAAAACACATGCCTATAAGTCTATGAGCTAGAGCGAAACGTTATTGGTATTGAGAAAATCAGACAGATGCTTTATTGCATTGCATGAATCAAAGATATATCAGTGACAAAAAGGCATGTATTAAAATGGATACTGCGTTATTACATATTATGATGAATATTTACCTTTGTAGCAACGTTTAATGTCGCATCGATGCAAACAATTGTACATGGCGTTAATTGTCGAAAGGCTGACGATATATGTCGTTAAATCTCCTGATGCTAAGGGTTGCAATTACAAACGTCGAAGTGAATTGCACTGCCTCTACATGTCGCAACATCAATGCAACATGTCAGCTTTTGAAGCTCTTAATTCTCGATATTTGTGAAATAATTGCGATTTTGAGAAAATAATGCTCTTTAATTATGTTTGTTATTATGGCGATTTCTCAAACTTGGTTTAAGGGCGCGAGAAAAAAAACGGATACGCGGGTCTGAGAAAACCCGGTAATCCAAATCAATGTTTTCGCCAACGATATTGGAGACAGTCAGCACGAAACAAAAAGTAAATAAAGATCCATTTTATTTGTATTAAACCTCAAACCAAGAATACTGCTACTGCTTATATGTAAGTAACACATAGTCAAAACAAGGTCAATGCCGTATGTATTGTAATAAAATGGTACAAAATTACCAAACTTCGTTGTTAATTCATGTATATAAACACAGTGATCTAAGTTATCGACGACATACACACATTTGATAACGTAATATGATGGTTAACTTATCTCGAGCATTATAATTACCCCACGTCATGTTTCTACATAAATGGTAGTTAAAATATGCCTGAATACCTAGAATATACACAATTAACACAATATTTACAGTTAAATGGCAGACAAACATCGTTAAAGTACATTTCAATGCACTACGTTTTATAACGTTATGTTACGGTTTACTAAAATTTAAACATTATATTTACACAACGCTATGTTTCTACATACAATACATTTTAAGGAAATCTAATACCTATAATTTGTCATGGCATTCTTTAAAATACTACAAGCTTTTTGGCTAAAAAAACTAAGAACATAATAAACTATGTGATAAAGTAATGCACGTTATAGTTGGTACAAGGTTATTGCACGGTTTAGTCAAAATCAAACATTGAATAAATGTCAAAGCTTATGTTTGTGACCATGCCCATACCAACGGAATGCTTCCTTGGATAGCCCTGTGTTATCATTTGTACGTGTAAACAATAATCATTCTTGTCTTAAAATCTATTAGCTTAAGCGTCTGTGTAAAGGAAAAAAGCGCTTGGATAATGAGCGTCAATTACATGGATAACATAAAGTCTCAAATTCTTCTTTTTGGTAATTATGAATCCTACTCATTAAAGTGGAACAATGGATGGCTTAAACGTCCGAGGTCGCCCGTCTACTATATACTTAGTACCAGCCACATGCTGTGTATATTAGCAAATAGAGCCTCAAATTGGCCCTTGGGGAATGCGTAATGTTATATCGGATTGCTTTTACCTAACCCACTTCCAGACCCAGTTATTCTTATAATTCCTCTAACAGTTAGATGTATCACGGATATATCATTGAAGATATATCAGGGATGAGAAACTTCTGCTCAGGTGGTGTCTTTCTCATATTTTTATCTTGAAACATCTATTAATTCGATGCAGTTAGTATCGCGACAAAGGATTTTTCGTCTCAAAACAAGGTTTATAATAAAAGTAAAATCTCCGGCGGTAGTTCTACATGGTGTGTTTTGTGGACATGTTTAAGTTGCCGTTTTAAATTTATTACATCTCCAAGTTGTTTCAATCCAGTCTTAAATTGTGTTCAGCCATAGTTACAATACTCCGTTTATATGCGAGTCCGTCTCGTTTGTTTGTTGTGTTGGTTTATGTTTCATGTTCACACTAGTCAACATCTGGGAAGATATCTAAGGACTTCTTAGAATTCGAATCATTGTCATTTCAAATCACTGCTTTCATGACAAACCACGTCATTGCTCTCTGTTTGTTGCCGTCATAAGACAACACCTTATTGCGACAATGTGCATTTACCATCAGATTCAAAGCAAGATGATAATACATCTAAATTATTGTAAATGATTAATATATTACACTGTTTTTTTATGTAATACATTTGACTGCACAATTATGTGTACAATTTCTGAATAGCTCGCAAATGATGTTGACGTCGCACGAATGTCGATGGTACTTTACGATATGCATATGTAATCATTATTTTAGCACTTATACAAATGTTTAAGTCCACTCTTTTAAGTTACAATTGGAAGAATACATTTATACTTAGGTCAGTGAGCATTATGCCCAATCAATCTCCTACTCAGGAAACTGACCCAGTTAAAAACATAGTACCGCTTTATTATGAACGAAGGTGCACGAAAATAATGATAATAAGCAACCAATCTGATTTTGCACATTGAGATAAAGATCAGATATTATATTTTTCAGATATAACCAAACATGACAAGTCAGTCCAACAAGTCAACGTCGTTAATTTCGTTTTCAACGGTAACCACCACACACTTGAAACTGTTACACATGCAATGAATTTTGGTACAGTATCCGTGGTAGTAAAAGGATCAAAAGGTGTGGCGGACAAAATAGCATATGAGGTCGAAAGCACGACTGATAATCAAAAACGGTAAGAAAACTTGAAATATGTATACACAAATTATGTAAGTCGATTGAAAATAAACACACCAATAAAGATATGTTTTCTATGTGCACTTGCAGACAAGGTTTGGCGGAGAACATAGCATATGAGGTCAAAAGCACGACTGATATCCACAAACGGAAAGAAAACTTAGAATATGTATACACAAATATGTGAAGTCGATTGAAAAAAAACTAATCAATAAAGATATGTTTTCTATGTGCACTTGCGGTCTATCTTTATTGGTGTGTTTTATTTTTAATCGACTCGATACATATGTCTTTGGTTATTTGTAGACACGACGAGGATTATAAGGAAAGGAAGAACATGAAAGCATTTCAAGCAACTCTCCATGAAAAGCCATACCTTTTATGGGTTTGTGATCTGCAAAACATGCCTGACAAATTTCATGAAAGGATTTCTGACATATATTGGAAAGGTTGGTAAAGTCTCGTTGTTCAGGTTTTCTTCAAGACTTACTAAATCGTATGTATAGGCTGTTTCCATATACACATTAGTATTATTTGCTGTTAAATGGTAAGACTCAATTGATTAGTTGCATTTTATCGGAGTGTATAAATGTGATATTACGGAAAATACATGTTATAATGTAATGTTAATATCCGGATGGTGTGGTAGTCGAGTGGTAACACTCTGGTCTACCAATTCAGAGGTCGTGGGTTCAATCCCTGGCCGGGGCACTGGCAATTTTAGAAATGCTTCAAGTGATTCCCACCCAACTAGAGATGTACTGGTATGAGACCCAGGTAATTCTCGCGTGTATCGATGCTATAAACTGAGAACATAAAAGAACCAAGGGATCTATTCGCAAAGAGCTAGGGTATCGCACCCGGCTTCCTTGTATCTCAATACTGTCTCTTCTGCTTGCTGTCTCTTCAGCAAAAAACCAAAGGACCCCATTGGAAATAAGTGCTTGCTCTTTTATGGGTTATCTTTGACTGAAAGGTCAACAGAAAAACATAATACTTAATCTTCAATGAACAGTGTAATGGCTATAAGTAGCCATTACACATACAGAAGGTATGATGTACAAATATAAGCAAGATACATATAAGCACGAACCCAAACAGCAATACGTGTATTGAATGTTTATGAGATGTTTATGTAAAACATATATTTTGCGAAATGACCTTGTTTGTGTCCTTAATACATGGTTGGTTTATAAACGCGGATAATCTACAACCTATTGTTTGACGCCCGGGTTCTATGCACACATGTTTATAACTATGCCAAAGAATAAACCACAAATAAGTTTCATTTAAATATTATCTGTAATTAAATATAGTAAACGATCACCCATGGACATAGTAAGGACTTGTTTGCGACAAACAGTTACATATGTATAGCAAATGACGCATTCCCATCACCAAGCAAATTATATAAACACACACATGGCACATTATGGTCAATTCAAAATTGTGCATGTCCACTAACGCACAAAGACTCGGAGCGGTGGTAATGGAAAATGGATTAACAAAATCAAAAAAGTATAGGTTCACAATAAACGCATATTAGAGCAATAAAGCAGCAATATAAAGATAATTGCCTGATGACGCAACTTATGCCACTTCCATATCGTTTTTTATAGTTTGATTATTCAGAACAGCTATATTTTGGTCAATGATATTAGACCTAGCTGTCTAAGGTGGGTTTTAAACTAGATTTTTTGTGATTATTTTAGGCAACGGGAACACTGAATGACAATAGAATTGCACACGTTTACATGTTTTTGCGAAAGGAAACTCACAACAATGTATTTATGAACAAATTTGATGACTGTATGTTATTATCAAAATAATGTATTAATATATTAATTCAACGAAATAAATAGCAACTTTTCTTGGCTTACATACATGAACCGTTTAAAGTAGTTTCAGTTGAGCTATCCACGGGTTGGGAAGTAGGAAGTAATATCAACGCCTCACGGCTGCCTTGTACTAAAAGTGTTATGCTATATTGTAGAAAAAATCTAATTGAAATATTCGTTGATATTTTTCAAATTAATATGGAACAAAATGCAAATTTGATCAAGTTTATATTGCACTTGTAAACTGTCTGACCAAGCGGTGAATTAATTCAAGCTTGCGAGTAAGACTTTCTTTCTATAAATAGCGCTCGGCGGTATAACAACCAAAGTATTTAATTTATGTATGTTTTAATTTTGCCTGATAATTTATGAAACAATTAACCGTTCTGGGTCTTTATCCGTATGTTACCTTATGGCTATTTGTTTTCGTAACAGTCCTTAGCGGATTAGTTATTTAACTCAAAACGGACTTATCGTAAGAGACCTTATACTTTTTACCGTAAGTTAAGAACATGATTTCGGTCTCATTGTGATATCGTTACCTATGTTTGGTAGCAGATCGGATGCATGTGTTTGTAAATTACATCCTTAGCATCAATTGAACATTAATTGTATTATTGGGCGTACTGTATTTTGTTATTATGATAAGTGCATGCATATTTGTATATGATAACTATATGATCCATAACTAATAATATTTGAAATAACACACACTGCAGTATAATAAAGAAAATTACCTATTAAAATTTCATAACTTCACAGTTATTTTAAACGTTTTAAATGCGTTAATGTGAAATACTTTTAATACGTCTGTATAGTGGCATTTAAACGTAAAGAAGCAATGTGATTTTCAAATACGATCGTACGAACTTACAGGTGCACTACTATATGTTGGTGATTCATTTTTTGTATTTGAGTATCGCAGGCCAGAAGCAGATTAATGTATTTACATTGATATTCGACCGTATCAAGTCCGTGGTGTGATCATGCAGCAAAAGTTTCCACACGGAAGACATGCGAATTTGTTAAAGGCTTGACTCGTTACGGTTACCGAGAAAAGCTTACGAAGAATCAGAACAGTCGCATTGAAACCGACGATTTTATATTGCGCGGGCGGTCTCCGTGCACATTTGCTCTTACCTGCCAGCATACGTCCATACAAAAGTATCGCACGATAATCGCGTACCATTTAAACACAGACGACGTGCGGTGCTTAAAATCGCACCAAATACAGAGTTTACCAACCGGGAAAATGACCCGGCCATACGCGTGCTATGGCTAAGGTACGTTAATTTGACCGCAAAATGCCAAGAACACGTATAGCATCACGCAACACACGGGAATAATGCGCATAAAGCAACACATGCGCATGCCACAGCCATGAAGGCTGCACTTGCTATTTATTTTGCAAAAAAAAACGTACAGGCGCCGCAAGAATTGAACAAAAATATCAGGGTCGCCGATGTAGGATGAATTAAAAAAAATAATGTGTTCAGTACTTAAAATAAGTGACTTAGCATATAAAGTAAAACTTCGATAATTTTCAGTGGAATGGTAAATGTCACTGAGGTAATTGAGATACTTCCGGGTTTTCTTTGTGTGTGTCGTGAAAAAGCCACGGTCCACTGGCTTGCTGTAAAACAAGTATGGTAATTGCAATCAACAGAGGATGAATACTTATTAATACACGGAGGTCAAAGTGTGCTACTATTGTCTTATAACGTTATTACCAGTCGCATCACAACTTTCTACGAAGCAGATTCGAACGGTCGCATAGTGTTCAACCTGCTAGTAGAGCTGATACTTTCCAAACTGAGCTTTTGAACGCGGAAGCTAACCGTATAACAAAACAAGCTGGGTATAAATAATAACTTAATTTCAATATCCGTTACACTACTTCGCTACGTTAACATAAAACTAGTTCATTCTAGAGAACGGACAACACTTTACTCTATCAAATATTGTAGATGCCTGAATACTTTATAATTATATTACGTGGATTATAATCATTGAGAAAAAACAACATTTTTACAATTAACAACCATTAAGAATTTTCCTCGCATGAATTAAATACTCGTAATGGAATGATAGTATCAGTTTGCCTTTCAGATCGTTACGAGATACATAAATTATGGTCATGAGTGTGTTACTGCAAGGATTCCTTTACTATCTGCGAAAAGATAAATAGTCTGGTACAATATCAAATTATTAAACAATCGCGAGATCATCACCACATGAACAAGCACAAGGTTGTCGAAAAAAGACCCGGGAGTAGGCGCGGTCTTCTGCTTATATAACAGTCCACGTTTGACGTTTTTAAGTCTTGTGCATAGAATTGACTTTTTTGCTGTTGGTTGTTAAGCATGTTTAGTTTAAGTATACCATGCAAAAAAATATATTAACAAACACAAATTAAACCTAAACCGCGTCAGATAAAGGTCATTTCAGTTTTAAAGTTATTTTCAATGACGAAAATATGCTACGTCATATATTCGCTTTACTCACGGTACACATATTAATATGGATGGAGTAAATATCAAACAATTGTTTGGGTATTGGTGTCTCAACAGTCTGGTGTATAACAAGTCTCGTTTATAGCTAAAGAGCGAAATCGGTGATCCGATCTTTGTTTTGCAGTTATACATTCAGGACAAACATTACCCCAAGATTTGTTTAAGAGAAGCTTGTTTAAAAGACATTTCTATTTTTTATACAGACAACTCGTAAATTGTCATTACTGCATATTATTCAACAAAATATAGGAAACGAATTTTATTCCGCCCAGCCAGTTTTTTTTAATAAACATGTATGCAGGTATGCCGAATAATGCATACTCGTCTATATAAAATCCGGTTCATTATCCACCAAGATTCTTTATGTTTGACATTTACTGTATACATTAAAACATGTTTTTATCATTGTCATTATAGTGTTACATGCGACATGAAGACCGTTTGATAATTTATATTCTAAATTATTGTTTCATATATACTTAACTGCATTAAAGGGACTGTAAACCACGAATGACGAAAAAAGAAAAGTTTTAAAATACCGTATTTTTGTACAATTTTTAGTTTATATTGATTAAAAAATCGCCATTGGTATATTACATTACTTAACAAAAGTTCATATTTTCAGTATTCTTGGTAATATAATTTCGCGATGTGAAATCGCAAGTACATCGCGAAAACAGGTGACATAACAATATACACTCTATAAATAACGCAAGTTGATTGATCAGTTCATATATAAAATATATACAATTTACTACGCATACACATTTTGCATTCTTGGGTTTACCACGTTATGATGATGATCAATCTACCTGCGTTATTTAAAGTTAACTGGTAGTTACCTGGCAGACATACCCAGTAAAAATTTAAAAAATAAAAAATAGAGTAAAAATTAAAAATAAAATACTTTTTTCAAGTAATGTTATATACCAGTCGTTATATTTTAAACAATATAAACTAATAATTGTAAAAAAAACAACAGTATTTTAGAACTTTTCTTTTTTCGTCATTCGTGGTTTTACAGTCCCTTTAAGATACTTTTATTATGTCGATTATGTTGATTAAAAGATGTAAACTTCATTCGCAGCAAAGTGGAGTGAAAAACATATTGCGTCAGTTCTCGAGCGCGACCTATTTGTCGTTTCCAACTTACTGGCGTCTACAGATTGCAGTCTTTGCAATGTAAGTTTTCGACTTAATTCGTAGATGTACAAATCGGAAAAACAAATGTTCCACAGTACGTTACATAAATATATATACTTTAATGAATGACACCGGAATTTGTATCAATGTTTCATATGATTTTATTCTAGGGCGTTTACTGTTTGTATATATCATAAGTGTCGAAGAATGGCTAAAAAATATAAAAGCACCAACAACAGCTGTAACAACATAAACAATCTATATCAAATGGTGTGTGTTAGCATGCGGGCACATGTTTGTAACTACTCACATGTGAAATAAGATCCAATCTATGAAAATAAAAACTTTTAACAGAAATATCGTTATTATCTCGATTAAGCATTTTTATTTAAGGTCATTGACAAATTTCCTTTAATGACAAAACGCACACTGAAAACATACACAATTAATTAAACTGCGGTCACTACCTAGGGAAGCTTGGACTCAAATGAGGTTTATGTTTTATCGAATCACATTTATAACCCTTGTCCTTTTTGATTCATTTATGATTTCATAATGACAAATAAAATGTCAAAAATTCAAAAGCATCTTTTTTAACATTATTGCATAATAGGAGAATTTATAGTAGCAAATGCTTTAAATGCATTTTTTTTATTTTGGAGTGGATTCAAAATTAATAAAACAGAAAGTCTTATTTAAGTAAATAATTGTGTATGATTTCTTACATGGAAAGCCTGTTGTAATGTTATAAAATCAGAATTACTAGATTATGTTTTATGTTTTACAGACGGATGACCTCGTGTGTTATTTTTGTATTCACGATTATATCGAACCTGTTAGAATCTTAGTTCAGCATCTTGGCTCGATGGATTCAGTTAAGATAGGCGCTTTGCAATTCAAGAAAATGTGCAATGAAGTAAGTTGAACTCTTCATATATGATACTTTAGTGTATTTACTTTTAAATGTGTTCTAATATGCTAAAGAAAATATGAAAATAAATGTGTTATCAATAATTGAATTACCCAAATTGTAGTTAACATGTGTTGTCTGTTTCATGTGTGTGGCGCGTCGCTTTATGAAATCAAAACCTTTTGAATTGAAAAAAGGAAATATACAATGCAAAAAATATTTATATAGGACCCGTCTGTTAAACTTTATAAATCAACCATATTGTACATGTACCATCATAATCCAACTTTTATTTACTAGTTCGATTACTATAAACTCTACACGATGATACAAATTTGAAAGTTGTCGACTGCAAATTTAAATTCATGTGACGATTCAAATTCTTGCGTTATGGATCATGACAAAACGCTTCAATTTATCCAGCCAGCCAAAAAGAATGAATACGCTTTAACATGTATTAAATTACAGTTACACAATGTTTGAAACCTGAAATGCTATGTAATTTTTTTTTATTTGTGTTGTTTTTACAGGCTGATACAGATGGATTGCTGAAAGGCTTACGTCGAAAGGTGGAGTACTGTCTACATTTTAATAAGTTTTTTTTATAGTATCAATGCTGAAAAACGAATTGTTTATATAGTGCACATGATTAACATACTATCAACATATAGCAATGTACTATCTTTAAAGTTCTTGGATTAGTGTTTGATATTGATTTAGACAACCTGGTAATGAAAAAAAATTAAAACAAAATCGAAAGTATTAAAAGAGCAATAAGTCATTGGAATCGCAGAAATATTACTCCTCAAGGAAAGATAACGATTGTCAAATCGTTTTTTTAAACTTTACTTACTCATTTATTTGTATCACTACCAACGCCAAGAATAGGCACCATTAAAGCAATACATCAACACTTTTATGACTTCATTTTGGCAGGACCAAGCAAAACTATACAAAAACAGTAATTGTTAAGGATTATAACGAAGGTGGGTTAACTATGGTAGATTTAATTATGTTCTTTTGAAAATAGCATGACAATAACATGGCTTAAGAGAATAGTGTGAGGCAAAGGGAATTGTTTTTCACTGACAAAATCGTTAATAGATTTTAAAATATTATTAAATACTGTAAAAATGTTTGCCGAGAAAATATGTTTACTCTAATCTTGAACAATAAATTTTGGCTTGATGTTTAAAAAAAATACAAAGAAGGGCTGATATACAGTTTGACCCCACAAACATTGTTACACAATGAATTTCAACTGGTCGTGGTAGGGCAGAAGGTCCTTTATAAGATATCAAAAGTTTACCACAATCGGACCTCCGGAAAAATGTTTTTTCAAGATGGCCGCATAGATGGCCGCAAAGACCTATTTATGATCATAACTATGTAACTATCTTATCAAATTTAACGAATTTGGTGTCTATACCTAGATTTTAAGGGGCAAATAACACATAAAGATCATCAGACAATATTACGTTAAAAATAGTACACTAAAATCCAACATGGCGTCCAAAATGGCCACCAAGATTGCCGCCAAAACCTATTAATGATCATACCTCTGTAACTTTCCACTCAAATTCGATTATTTTGTTGTTTTTACATAGGTTTCAGTGGGCAAGGAACACATATAGATCATCATACATAGTTGAAATTTATTATGTTACACAGAAATCTCTCTCAACGTCCACCGAGGCAATACGAAGGACCACAAGTCGATTACTTTTGACTCAAACGTAATGATTGTAATGTGAAACGCCATTGGTTGGACCTGCCGCGATTTCTGAATTATGACAAGAGGGTCGATATTTTTCAGCTTCAGACTAGTTATACCGAATTGGCAGGGAATGATGCGTATCAGGGAAGCCAGTACCCTGGGATGTTGTCAGTCAAATTCTTGCCTATGATTAATATGTACTTTGGGGAACAATTCGTTCATTCTGTCAACATAAGCCTTTGTTTACAACCTTGCCACAACCGTTTTACCATTGTAACGTTTGTATTGGCAGGCTGCCGAAATTACCATTGATGCGCCACAAAGTAGTTGCCTGAAAAACGTTGTTCAGATGTTGGGATGTTTTCAAACACGTACAAACTTGCAGGGGGCGGGGGGGAGGGGCAATGGATCCCTTATGGAAGAAACCGCACTCAAAAACAAAATTGAGACTGTCTTTGGAATAAAATGCAATTTTTGCAAATTATGACATGGAAAGCTGTCAAGATGGCTTCACAGGACCATCTTCTTGTTGAAAAATGCCTACTTAGCAAGCTTTAAGCGGACATGAACAAGGAAGATCCTGAGATTCAGATACTGCTGCATCATGCCAAGATGTTGTACTTCTCCTTCTTAGGGACAAAAAGACTAAGCAGATGATACATGTCATGTTTTTTTTTATCAAACTCGGGAGGGCTTCCGAGAAGATGAAACTCTCCTAGACCTTAAAGGCAATCATAGTATGGCTGAATTATCAGCTAATTATTAGCAATTTAAGGGTGTGAATTTAAGCATATCGTACTGGGTGTTGGCTGATGAATCTGCAGGCAGTTCCCGATTGTCTATACATCTTTGCTGAAGCTGAGCACATAACCTACAATCTGCTTATTACGACATGTATATGCAGAAAATAAGCAAACTTGAGAAACCCAACTAGACGTTTATCGAAAGTTCGGTATAGGGTTTCACGTTACGGGGCTGGGCTAGGACGTGATCTCGTCAGTGAGAAAACATTGATGATTTTTTTATAGAGCACAGGTGGTCTAACTCGCAAAAGTTGGATGACCAAGGAAATGCAAACCCATTGGACCCTATCTACAACTTTAACATCCGAGCGGAACAGTGCGATGCAGAATTATACGGACCAGACCTATGCTACAAGTGCACAACACAAAGAGTCGACTGAGGTGTGCATCAATGGAGATGCTTCTGATCTCGAGAAAATGCAGACACAGATTACAACCTGCTCACCATAAACAGCTTATACTACTCTGAGAAACATGGTCAATGGGATAGTGGCTGGGTCAGATGTGAATGTTCATGCAATATAGGTGGTTGGGAACACGATCATGAGAGACATCATAGGAAATTTGGTCAAAGCTTATTAATTCAAGACAAAAGACGGAGCCAAATCTCTTGAGATCGCTCCTGACTGTGCTTTTTATTCTGCTCTTCTGTGTCAGCGTTTCCGGCTGGTGTCAAAATCTGGAGCTCTTTCCCTTGAAGACATATTGTCTTATGAACTGAGCTTCCATCATCATGCCCTCTTTAAAGCCAATAACATTCTTCGTACAGCAGACAAGCCTCAGATCGCTCAGGCCATTTGAGAGTATGCTGTAGACACATCAAGTGCGGCTGTTATAAACTGTATTCCGAAAACAGAGTGATTCGTTCTTGAAGGTGGCACTTTGCAGCATCGTTGACAATGGAAAAGGGCGACTCATATAACGCAATAGCCGAGTCGTATGCATATTCACAGTAAGGCATTACGGACAAGCGACGTTGGGGTTCGATGGCTACGAAAACGGTCATTATAACAATGACAACACACACCAGAGACCATCAAAAAAGGTTAATCCTATCGTGAGTTTCAGCAAAGAAATGGAATGCTCGTCTTAAAAGGAAGACATTTTGTCTCGTGACAAAAACATGATTGCTCTGATCAGCACAGCTCTGACTAAAATGGGATGTTATGCTATTCTGTCTTTAAGGGATGCTGACGTTGATATTGCTAAAGCTGCAGTGGAACGATCCCGTCGTAGCACCACAACGTTGGTGGGCGAGGATACAGATTGATCATCTTGATCCTTCATTACTCCGAAAGGGACAATAAGACCATCTACTTCCGCTTCGATGTAAATAAATAGTCAAAGGAACACAAAGTGTATTACATTTATCTTTTGAAAGAACTCGTGCTTATTAAGGCTCTAATTTAATTTCAATGATTTTCAGCATCGCGAAAAAGTAATGTGCTAGCTCATTTTCCATTCCAAATAAGTTTCAAGGGAACATATCAAATCTTTGCAAATGCTTGATGGGGGATCTGTTTTAGTGGTAAGTCCAATTATTCCTTAGAATCTCTGTGTCATTACATGTTCACAACGAAAGTGGCTACTACCGGAACATTCGTCACTCATAAGCGACTTCCCCCAACACCACATGTAAAATTATTCCATAGCCAACGCGTATACATGTACTATCAAATAATGGTATAAATGGAGATGTCAAATACTATGAAACCAATTGAATGGGAAACGAAACAGGACGATATATTCAAATCATACAAAAACAAAATGCTGCATAGGAAGAACTTTTGAAAATCATCCTTTGTAACTGCTTTGTAGAATGTAAATCCTCTCGATGCAGCTGCAGACGGTATGAACTTCCTTGCACTGCTGTATCCGGCCTTTGCAAAACTGAAAACTGTAACACTTCAAACAATTTACAATAGGTGGGTACTGAGAAGGAGGATGACAAAACAAACAATTTAACACTCTGAGATAAATGTTATAGACAAATGTGATTGTGTATTAAGTGATAGTCGACAGCTAAATATCATAGATTGGATTTCAGGATTATTCAACTGCTTAGTGATATCTACAATTCAATAAAAGTGATCATTGCCTCCTCAACTATGGCGTTTTACATAACAACCATAACGTTTGAGTAACAAGTTATGGACTTGTGGTCCTTCGTACTGTATTGTTGGCCATTTATTACGCCATGTTGAATGTATGTGTAATATACTAAACTTACACTTTGTCTTATGATCTTAATGTGTTCTTTGCCCACTGAAACCGGTGTATATACACCAAATTCATCAAATTTGAGTGTATCGTTACATAGTTATGATCATTTGTAGGTTTCGGTGGCTAGCTTGGCGGCTATTGTGAACGCCATATTGGACTTGTGTGTAATATTATAAACTTAAACAATGTCTGATGATCTAAATGTGTTATTTGCCCCCCCCCCCCCTGCAACCTATGTTTGTACACCAGTCATCACGTTTGAGTGTAAAGTCATATATTTATGATCATTAATAGGTTTTTGCGGCCATCTTGGCGGCCATTTCGGACGCCATGTTGGATTTGTGTGTACTATATTATACTTAAACAAGTCTGATGATCTTTCTGTGTTCTTTGCCCCTTGAAATCTAGGTATAGACACCAAATGTGTCAAATTGGATTGGATAGTTACATAGTTATGATTATTAATAGGTCTAGGTGGCCATCTTGGCGGCCATCTTGAAAAAAAACACACTTTCCGGAGGTCCGATTGTGGCAAACTTGTGATACGTTATAAAGGACCTTCAACCCTACCAGGAGCAGTTAAAATACCTTTTGTAGCAATTGTTTTGTGGTTGATGGTGTATTATTCATATATTGACCCTTCTTATATTGTATTTTGAAAATCTACCAATAATAAATTGTGATGATATTCTGGATATGCCTCAATTTTATAATCATAATTTTAAAATAAGCAATAGCTATATCTATATAAAATGTATATATGAAAGAGGAATTCGGTTTGTTTTAGATACATTATGGTAGAAAGAAACTGTTTTATTTCCAAAGAATCTTTGGATACACAAGTTGAAACAAATGTAAACTTCCTATTGTAACAAGGATTAATTAACATAATAAAGCAATATATTGACAATTTTGAAGACCTGCCGAATTTTGACGAAAAAAGTTAAGGACCTATATAACCAACTTACATAACAAAAAAGTAACCAGCCCTAAAGAAGAGAAACATATTTATAAAACATTAATTCAAAACAATGACATTCCAGTTTGTAATTTTTTAATATTGACTGGAAAAAAGTACATGCACTTGCATTCAATCTAAATAATGAAACACATATCAAATGGCTCCAGTACATAATAATCCGCAGAATATTGGGAACAAAATCCTTTATTTTCAAAATGCAAATAGTTGCAAATAAACTATGTACATTCTGTAATTTGGAAGTTGAAAATATAATGCACTTGTTCTGGTACGGTCCATATACCCAAGAAATTACTAAATATGTGCTGATATAAATTGGTAGAAGTTTACCAAGCATAAATATTCACATAACATGTCAGGATCAAGAACTTGGTATTAATCATCCAAAAAATAACGATTAAAATATAGTATACCTAGAGCTTAAACGGTATATCTTTCATTGTCAAAGAAAAACCAGTATCCCTTTAAAGTATGGACTTGTAAACAGTTTAAAACACACTGTTGAAATTCACAAAAAAATACAATTAAATTTGATGAAGAATTGAAAATCTGGTCCCTTGTTAAAATATTTACGGACATCTTATATAATGACATTACTGATTTTAACACATAATATACAGTTTATCAAATATGAATTATTTTTTTAACTCTGCATTATTAGTTTTCTTATACAATGCACTTCAGCACTTACTACTTAATTTTCTTATGTGCAATAGGTTTATAATAAATGATTTACATACTTATATTCAACATTAATTAAGTTTGTATTGTACAAACAAGTGTGGTTTTTTTGATGTAAAATACTTAAACTATAAGACAATTATATTTTTTATGACTGCATGTTTAATGCACGACAATTATATTTATGTACCAATTAAATAGCTATACATCAAATACGCTGTTTATGAAAGTCATAATAGTTTATGAAAAGTATGAATGTATATAATATTCTACGTATGTTTGTAAAATGCTACGGAGTGAATACAATTTTGCACTGGAAAATAGTAAAATAGCAATGTCTTTGATTAAACGATGTACTCTTGGCATTTTGCAGTTAATTGTTCCTCCCGCAAACAAGGTACGTACTAAATAGTATTGTGTTACTTGTTTGTAGAGCAAGTAGAACTGTACCAACAATTAAAATGCAATGCTAGCTTAAAATACACACATTTACGCACGAGTTCTTTCAAAAGATTAATGTAATACATATATCAGTAATATATGCATTCGCCTAAATGTGCTTCCTTATGAATATACACGCTTATACTAGATTTCTGTGTTCAATATTACTAAAACTACCGAAGTCACACAACTCTGAATTATAAAGTTTTAGTGCTTTTGAAGCTGCATGTGCAATTAAAATAAATATATTACTTTCTATACGCTACAAATGCAGTTTGTGCAAATTCAGCATGAAAATATCAATGCTTTTTGAAACTACTGATATAGTGACATTCATAATGTCAGAAAATAATTTGTATTCAGGATCTTCTAGCATAAACAGTTATTGAGAAGACAACTGTTAAAAAGATCAGATACTTAACGGCAGAGGAGTATGTTTGCCTCGGTCAAAACGCCTGTCTAGTATTATCAATTATATAGATATTTCATTGACACTTGAAAACATTAAAATTGTTCACGCATTAGCCTGGGTATTTCTTTTAATATTCATTGTAAAGTTATTTTTCACAACCTTTTGCGAACTAGTTTGAATATCAATGACGGTGATACATGTATATCAATTTGAAATCATAAAACCTCACAAAATGTAGATTGTTTGTTAAAAAAGTCATTGATAGTAATACATGTCAAACAAAAAACCTTTATATACGGCAATATATAATAATAGATAATATTCTCTTTAGACAGTTTTTTGTTTTTATTATTACCTTTATTGTTTTCACCAAATCGAGAAATTGTTATAAACGTTTTCTGTTTCAATATGATAACTAATACTCCTTTGTCATGTCAGTTCAGTCGTTCGTTTAGCTTCTGCAATTATTGTCATTCCGCGAAAACGATTTGATTCCTTGACATAAAATTAACCGTTTTTAAATTTTGTTTTAAGAAGAATATTTCAAAAACGGTACTTAAATAATTAACGTTTTGAGAACAGCATACTCACGTAATATTCAATAGATGACACTACAAGTATAATTCGCCTTAATGTCCTTAGTTATATAAATTAAAATATAGAGTTTCAATACATTTAATGTTCGCCTTTATCGTTAATTATAATTATTGAAACACCGAACAAAAACGGCTAAAAAGATAACCAGTACAACTACAAAACGGTCATTTAATATAAATAAAACCGATACTTGCGAGTATTCGTCACTACCTTTCCAAGTATACGTATCATGATTGGCCTCCATCAAATTGTGTTTGCAGGACCTTGCAACGATTATGGAGGTTATACAGATAATGAAGGCGCGTCCAGTTCGAGGCACTATAGTTGGTAATATGATTTTTGATGCTTTATCTTTATTTAACAGTTAAATGTATATGCTACAGTAACATTTTGCACTATAAATATAATTTAAGACAGTTAAAACATGATATGGGATTTATTGTTAATCATTACACAAACGTCTAGTTAATAACATGAGTTTAACAAGAATCATGTGTTATATCCCGAAAATATATTGTCTTGTGGCCAATGAAACGTTTTAATAGCATTCTCTTTTTTTACAGATTCATAAAACAAGGTTATCATGACTAATTTTACAATTGCAATAGCATTAACAAAAGATACTTGGTTTTATAAATATACATACAGGAATTATGTTTTTTTACAAAATATATGTATGCATATTGTCATAGGAATTTATGAAATAAACAGAAATCATGAGATCATCAGACAGAGTATTGTTATTACAGTGACAAACGTAACGGTGTAATTACACTAAAAAATACTTACCACAATTATTACACAACTGAGATACATGTCTAATATTAAGCGAATTATGGCTATAAACCATGAATAGCAAAGATCATGCCTCATTAAATAGTAATAAATAGGTTGCAATGTTAGCGTACAATGTAAGTTACAATTAAAGATGCTATTAAGAATGTTAAACGAAAACAAATGTGTTTTGTTTATATAGCTCACAAACATTTTAGCTTCCAGATTTGACAAGTAAGGTGCCTGTATTGAAAGCCACGTCTTAATTAACAAAACATCAAACTAATAGGACGGTTATCTTCAAGACGCTACCAAGCGTTATTCATTCAAACACAGTGAAAAGATGTCATGTTAATCACAAAACCGTTAAAATAAAATGTAATATTGACCAAAATGAGCACGGTGATGATCTGACCAAATTCCATTTTTAACAAAACACATTAGAAATATTATCATTAAAATATGTATTGTTAATTCGTCATTGGTACTTTCCAAGGAGTCAAATAAATGTTTTAGTTTTCGCTTTATGGTATTCTACGTTGTAACAAAAAATATCCAGTAACACTTACGGGATTATGAAAAATACATTTGTTAAAGCAGCCTGGTTTCCTAGTTAATTGGCACAAATCAACATGGTATTGTGGCGAAGTTCTGCCACTTTTCATTCATACACTTATGATCTGGCAAATATAAAACTTTCGCTTAATCCACTTTGTCATATTAAAAGTTTTTAAAAAGTGTTTGTTTGCACTATTGTCAATTACCAAAGGCAAAACAACAAATCTGCAGAACGAATCAGAAAGAGATTTGGGTGTCATGCGATGGTTGACCTTTAACCTCACCAAAGACGCCAACAACATCCATTGATAATAACATTATAAAAGGGCAACACATAATTGGGATTACTCATTCATCGTTTTGACGGTTGCTGGAAATATTGACGTTTCATACTGTTAATTAAGTTCCAACAATTAATGTCTTGTCTAAAAGCAATCCGTTATTCCATCATAAACAAAATTGATACATGTAAATGATAATACATTAAATATAAAGAAGTAAGTAAGAAGTAAGATTTTTTTCGTACACAAATTATTAACATTTAAATTCATTAAAAAACGCACATTTAAACATGAATTTTACTCTGGACAGTTTAAAATCTATCGTTTCATTATGGTACAGAAACGTAATTCTGCGTTGGTTTTGTTTTAACTGAACACCTTTACATTATTGTATGGGATTGCAACTCACACTGGTGACACACATCAGCTTCTCCTAAAGTATCACATCTTAGACTCTTGAGAAAACTAGAAAACCGTGTTCTTGACGAAGCTTCTAAACAAGATACGCAGCCATCCATTTTTGGGTAGAAACTAGTGCAACACTCAATAGCCGACGGTAGTATTAAGCCCATTTCATAGACATTTTATCCATTTTGCCGACGACAACCGTTTTGATCGACTAGCAAAATAACGCTGAATCCTGATATTTGAAAATTTCCAACGTGCCTATAAAAAGGAATTAGATGCTCCTAGTTCAATAAACGGGAATACTCCATGAACATTATCAAGAGAGGATTGTTTGTTTAAACGCGCACGTCGTTTTTCAAGGTGGGTGACCTTTTGTTCATACAATACAGGACACTATATACAACGCGACTTTAAACATAAACATGATTAACGCCGGGATTATCGCCGTGGAAAAGCTTTCGAGGTCTGAACAAGTTGATTTCATTCTTGACCTCTTACTTAGCACAACCAGCTATGCGGAATAATTATAGGAATTCGGCTTGATTCATTTATAAATTAAGCGATTAAAAGCAAGTCACAATGGTCGGAATCGAACCCCAAACGGCCTTAGGATCCAAGTTAAAAAAATTGTTATTCAAATTTTGTTACACTCGTGAACATGCTCAGTTAAACCATAGATCTTTGAATATGTGCTTAACAACTTGTTTATGGCTTAATCACGGCCACAACTCGTCAGAAATTAATATCTCGCGAAGCAGACGATGTTGTTCGCGTTGATGTCGAGTTTAAGACGAGCTAAGGTCGATGTTAAGACGTGACAGGACGCAGGGAAAACTCGCAACGGCTTTGGACGCGGAAACAAGTCTTGAACTGCTCAGCACTTTATACCGCGGACAACCACGGGTAATACACGTGATAATTCGTTTTCCGGCAGTTATTAAAACTTTGGAAGACGCAGAAAGACTCGAACGTTTAGCGGGCTGTCACGGGCAGAGCACGGTCATCGGACGGGTGTTTCGGTATCAAGGGAAATGGCGTGTTTTTTGCGGCTTATCACTGACAAGAACTGACGCCTCTAGCCTTACACATGGCTGGAAGTGGTTAGCCGTGCTTAAGCATTGTTTCAGATGTGGAACAGTCGCCGACGGCCAGACAAATTACAAAGCACAACCAAAGCACAACCAAGCCAAAATCGACCAGAAATTACCACTAACGACCACGTCCACCAGATTTTCAAAGCGTTTTGTACGTGATTAAGCAGTAATTGGCTGTATGACCGGGCCTTTACATCAGATATTTATACAAATGGACGAATGTAAGATCTAACGAACATGTAACATTTTACGAATACACGAAATTTCATGTCAAGCAAATAAAATAAGTAGAGTGTCGGCGGATGCCCACGGTCTTTTGAGAATGTAAATTCCGGAACCCATATCGAGGAATGTTATTTTTGTTCAGTGCGGTCAAACACAAAAAAGTGTACATAGTTATGCTTGCAAAAGATTTATTGCAGCACCACAGAGCATTTATATAATAATGCTATATTAATAGACTGTGGTAGAAATAACATTCATATTTATGCATGGACGCGTTACTAAATATTGGTTACGTAAAATTGAAATGCTATATTCCAATTATGTTAGAAAGTGTTATGAAATGTTTGCACAATAAATTAGGTTATACGAATATGTTATCGAGTTCGAGTTAACAATCGACCGCCATAAGATTTCGATATCTATCGAAACCTGAAGAGGTTGTAAATACAAATTCAAGTTATTTCTAAAGATTAAAGAACAATTTTGTACAATAATGGTTTGAGTTATATAGAACTTAATCCTAACTGAAAACAACCAGTGGTATGAACGTGAACTTTGAAACCAAACTATATCTCAACGTTTCAACTGTGTACGTTAAGAGGCGCATATGTGTTTGAACGTTGACCCTTTCAGAAAGGTATTTGTGAATCTAAAGCGACAGATAAAAAAATAACAAAAAGCGTTGATGCATAGTGCACACGATATATATATATATATACATTAAGTTTAATGAAAAGTCGGGGAATGTGTTTAAATATAAAAAGCATAGTCAAATGCCCTTAGGTTTTCACCTGAGACCCAAATGAATTTAACGTTGACCGCGCACAGCGTAATGGATCCGCAATGTACGAGTTCATTCTGCTCATAAAGCTGCATTGTTTTCGCGGAGCCGGCATTAATAGAAACAATCCTACCAAATTAACTTTTGAATTACAACTGCAATTGCTAAAACTATAAATCTTAACTAACGACATTATATCTTTGTTTTGACAAAAGCAATGATTGTTTATTCATTCAGTTTATTACACTAAATGGTATTAAAACAATCAACGATTCTGCGTTTAATTTATATGAAATCATTGTCCCTCACGTACAAACATCATTAGGCTAAACAAATTGACGATCTTTTTAAGCTGACATGTAGGTAAATATATCTAACTAGCTAGCTAGGAAAATTTGGTATTTGTAAAACAGTTAGAACAAACTGTGCTTATGTTTTTGACATAACTTCAATAACCTCAATATCCGAGAGAGTATTATACATAAAATGACTCAGGGTTCTCAGTTTTTAAAATTTCACTAAAACTTGAATTAACCATAAAAAATTCAAAGACGAAGAAGAATCATAGATTAAGCACCAATTAATATGGTAGTTAAACTATGTTTAAATATGTGTGCAATTCTTGTTCCTTCAGACAAGGAAGTGTATGACCATTGGAAGCCTCATCCTGACGTCTCCTCTAACCCAACGCAGAAGAACAGGTTCTTTTTTTAATAATATTTTGTTTCTGAAAACATACATTTTACAGTTTTACATACACGCATGAACATTCACGAATTTTTGCTCTAACAAATGTAACTGAAGGAAATATGGTTTCAGAGTATTATGTTGTGGAGAGAAGAAAGAGAAGAAAGGTGGTCAAGGTTCAGTTGAGTCTATTGAGTCCCAGAACAGGTTCTTGCCATACTGGAATTACTTGTATTTGTGGGCTTGCATGATGCGTAAACATAAGTTGGCGGAAATACTCTTGCGAAAAGTGGAGGTAAATAAGTTTACATTCCTGTTTCTAAACAATTGCTTCTAAGCTGTGTTCATTATATAGCATTTAAATACGGAATAATACACTAGTAAACTGTTCCCAGCGTGCGTTTAAATCAAGTGGTATCCGTTATAACGTATAACAGAAGAGTGAGAAGCGAAATAGCGGAACCACTGGACTGCTACACAGCGTAATATTAGTTTTAATTACACTCGTTCGAATGCTTCAATATTCTTCAATTTCATAAATAGGTATTTAAATACATCACTTATTTCTAATAATAAGTCAGGCTAGTATGTATTGCTTGTCCAATCACCAGGAAACTTCAAGAGAACATTTGTTCAAGTGATACCTCGGTCGAGTTCGAAACTGGGTCACGTTGGGTCAGAAACAATGTAACTTAGTCAAATAAAAAACAAAAAACTAGTGAACACTCTAGAAGCCACAATAATCTTCCAGACTTCGTGAACCTTTAAAACTGAGTCACGTGGGTTTCGAAAACTACGTAACCAGTCAAAATTAAAGGAAAACATTTTTAACACTCTAGAACCCAAATGTCTAGCCCAATGTGTATGAAACTTGATCAGAGCAATGGTCCTATAGATATAATGGTTTAGTTCAAAACTTGGTCACTTGGGGTCAAAGACTAGGTGGATAGATGTAATTGAAGAAAAGGCATGTGATAATACAATTACACACATTAAGGAATAGCAATAAAGAATAGAAAAAAACAATGCAATAGACATATCTGTCGAAATTAATTAACGAGACAGTATCAATATACATAATAATATACTGTTCGACTAATAGATCAAAGCAAACAAATACATGTTCTGACTAAACATTTATGTTAAAAAACTGTTCCAAATTGTTCTTAAAGTTGATATTTGATCTTTATTGAAAGCAATTATCTCCTCAATTTTTAGCCTATTCTGAAGATACGTGTTAAACGGATAAATATTGGGAATGTTGTTCTGATACTTTTTTTTATAAAATATAAAATTTTGCCAACAATATGAAAAAGTTGACAATCTGTGATATTTTGGAATGACCAATTGAAAAGTTACGAAAGCTTATATGTTCATAATCAAAATTTGAAATGCTCGGCAAATTCGATATACACTTTTAAATTGTTCAAAACCTGTTGAATTATAGGCTATCCCTAAAACATATGCATATTTGTATCTACTGATGCTGGATAAAACGCACAAATTGGAATGTGTTGAACCACACTGCAGTAAATAATTTTTGTAAGGAATAATTTGCATAATATATTTATACTGAAAAATTCTTATTTTTGTGTCATGGGTCAGTATAAACGGGTGAGTAAACAGTTTATTCGTTTCAAAGTCTCTATCAAAACATAATAACCATTTTGGATTTGCCATGATTAGATTGATTTGCTTCATCAGTACGACTTTTTGGTATACTAATTTGCAGATTTTAGTTGACTCTGTATCCGATGAAAGTAAATTTGCAGGTGGTTGATAACTTATGTCTTCAGTTGTCAGCTTTCATTCCAATCTTGTGGCACACTTTTTATAAGACAATAGTATT
The DNA here is from genome assembly GCF_020536995.1 of Dreissena polymorpha. Taxonomy (NCBI): domain Eukaryota; kingdom Metazoa; phylum Mollusca; class Bivalvia; order Myida; family Dreissenidae; genus Dreissena; species Dreissena polymorpha. The sequence continues at coordinate 14,667 of NW_026273408.1, read as the reverse complement.
TCAGAAAATCACTGTTATTTAACCCGTACAAGTTTTGTAATTGATAAAAACTATAAAATTGCCTCGTTCTATAGTCATATATTTGTTCTACATGATTTTTTTTTAATACACGAGTTGTTCCAAATTATTTCTTTTCCGATAGCTTTAATGTAATTTTGTGCGTAGACCTTATTCAAGACCTTTAATATGTCTTTTAAGAACATTGAACGAACTTTAGTGTGTCTATATCGTCAGGTTTAATGTTATTTTGTTAAATGAAATAATTTCCATAGCTTTGCAGAAGAAAACTGTATAATTTCGTTATTTTTTATTCATGTTGGTGTATAAATCGATTAACCCAAGAAGCTTTGAAACCATCCAGAGCTTTCTATATCAATCATTTTCAAACCGCCATTTTTATATTCTTGTATAATTTGATCACGTTTAATCCTGTCGTTCCATACAAATTTGAACATAGTTGTTTTTAAAGTTTTAATTTAACTGTCATCTGGTCCTTCTAAAACTGTAAATGGGTTTATTCGTTTTGTCAATGCAAAAGTTTTGATAACTGTGATTTTTCCTATAAGTGAACGATTGCATTTTTTCCATTTATGTTAACAGTGTTCAAATTCCTGATTCTTTGTACATATATTGTGTTCAGCCGTTACATTTGTATTGTTGTATATTATTATCTCAAGTGTGGTCGCGCTTTTACAGTCTCAATGATTTTTTTAATGTGGACATTTTTTATTTTCTCCTTATAAATGCACATAGTTTCATTACAGAGCATTTATTGTTATTCAATTTTAAACCTGATTAAGTTGTGAATTTGTCAAGGGTAATAATTAACTATTCAAATGACTTTTGACTGCCGTCAAGCAGAAAACAGGCATCATCAGAAATAATGTTTGTTTGAGTTCGATATTGTCTATGTAAATTCCTTTTTTTGTATCATGTCTTATACAATTCGCTAGTAATTCAAAACATATAGGGCAAAAAGGGACAGGCGTGCCTCACTCCCTTTTTGATGTCAAAGAAATGAGAGAAATACCCATTATTAATTACACAAGATTTTGGATAACTATAAAACAGTTTCACCCACTTTATTAGAGATTGATTGAACCCAATGCGATCTTAACATTCATAAATACAATTATGGTCTAAACTTTCAAAGGCTTTCTGAAAATCAGAGACAAAGATCATTACTGTTTCATCGGCATCGTTTATTTTATCAATGACTTCATTCATCAATATATCTTCCTTTTATGAATCCCGTTTGTTCGTAGTTATACGTTTTTTTATGAAAAGGTGTAATTCTATTAGCTACAGACTTACTTTCTATTTCATAGTCAACATTTAACAAAGAGACTGGTCGCCAATTATTAAAAATGAAATATCTTTAGTGAAATAAGACCTTGTGTTTGAAGTTCGGTTAAAGTTTCTGTTTAAAATGAATTATTTATTGAACTGATTAAGTATTGTTTTATGTCGGTCTAAACAAGTTTATACAATTCTGTTGTTAGTCCATCTGAGCCTGGGTTTTTTGTAATTTTGTTATGTCTTTCAATGCTTGAGAGCATTCATATTCTGACAAATGGTCGGGGTATTTGTCTCCATCATCGTTTGATAATTTTACATTATCTTGAAGAAATATGTAATGGTTTTCTTGGTCCAAATTTACATCAATAAATCAATCATTAAATATACTTATATACACAATAAAATGAATATTTGCTAGATATCTTCCAGTTTATTTAGCGTTATATAGAAATCAATCAATCTATGAAAATTAATAAAATCATTAAACTATTTCTATCACATCATACAGCCTCCGTGCGCGAATGAGAAGATCGATAACGTGTCAGTGTGATTTAGCTACTCGTTGATTGCAGACGCATTTGCTAGCTTTACAATTTTATTCCTTAAAAACGGGGCTTGTATCATGGTTTTATTTTGGCCACATTTATTAATGATAATACATATATTTGGGTGATGAAGTAGAAATCCAGTCTATAAAAATTACAAATTGTCCACTTGAATACCAAGTTGAAAATATTTGCTCTGCGTGAAGTGCTCACCAGTCACCATATGTCAATCAAATTCCATTAGTCAAATATGGAGTTTATGTTATTTCTGCTTTTTATGTGTCTACCTGTTTTGAAGTTTTTTTTTGTCTGGGTTTGGATTGTAATGTATTAAAATCACCTCCCATTAAAAAAACACTCTAAACGTCACATTTGTTTCCAATCTTCACGAACTTTGTCAGAATATTTGTTCAAAGATATCTCAGTGGAGTTTGAACTGGTCCACGTGTTATCAATTACTAGGTGAGTTTTTACCGTAATGAAACTTGCTGATAATATATGTTCTAATGATTATTGGTCGAGTTCAAAATACTTAGTGAAACATCGAGCGTGAGAGCTGATAAAAACAGTTTAATTCTGGTCTCAGGTAAATGACCTTAAGCCTTTGGCTTTATTGGTAAGATGATATTTCATTAATAATTGTTTAAAAAACAAAAAGATTCTTTATATTTTTCATTACAAGAAACCAGTTTTTATTATAAGAGACGTTCAGCGCATTCTTGAGATACATTTCGATTTAATATTCTTAAAGTAACATAATGTGACTTCTGTTTTAGTAGTACGTTCTTTAAAATGTAACATTAAATTAAAGTATTTTTTTACAATTGCACAAGTGCAACCATCACCCATCAGTCTTGCTATGATCACAGCTACATCTGGATTCACTTACAACTTAAGTTATAATTGCAGCAAATGTTTCAAGGCATATGATCAAATGGCTTAAAATCTTTTGAAATTCTTCTCAAATTTGAAACTTTCACAAATATCTGAAGTTCTGTGTCTGATTTAAGAAAAACACTCATTGCATGTGGGTGCATGTGAGGGTCGGGAACGAACAGACTGCTTTGGTTTCACCCCGCAAAAAAGTCCACGCATGCATTTTGCATGTTCCGAGATTTATCATTGTATGATTGTCTCCATTACAACTACGTAATGACGATCGATTTAAATTTAGGTTTATGTTTCATCTTTTGTGTCCATTTTTCGTTCATGTTTGCCTGTCTACGGTATACATAATGAATAATGATAATGTAGGCAATTGCACTGATTGTCATTAAGTTATAAACTCATAAGGTGTATATATCTGATAAGATTGTACTGTTGATTGAAAGTGTAACCGCAGGGGGATTATATCGTTGCGAGTCGTTTGAATTTCTTTTGGTTGCTCTAATAACGTTTTGTTTTACTGTAAGCAAGGTGCAGGATCAACGGGGTTTTTAGGGGTTTACACACGGGCTAGGCAGAATGTAAAAACACCGTAAAGAACTTTATTTCTAAACAAGAGTTCGCAATAAAATACATAGTTTAAGCTTTGCAAACATATAGTTGGTGAATACTGGCTTGAGAACGCTAATTTTGACTTTGGATGGACTTTCAATACCCATTTTATGTTTGGTATTACCTTACTTTTCTGATAAACTTAATTGTAAGAAAACAGGCCAATTGGTTTATTATATTATCAAGTAAAATGGATTTAGGAATTGTGCTAGAAACAACCATTGATCAAGCTTAAACGCGAAAACATACCAATTGTTGATTTATAACTATACATCAATTGCAATTATAAGCATTTTCGTAGGTGTCTTCTTCAATATGATCGTCAATCCATCTGTGATTTCGACCTTTAATAAATCGTTATACACTGTGTAATAATTCAGTTCACTAAATGCAACCACTATGGGACCTTAATGCCACTGAGACTTGACAAACATTTGTTTACTATTCCGTGTGTCAAGTGGTATATCAGCAACTGAAAGCAACAAATATAAAAACTATCGTTCACATGTATATCACTCAGTATTTTTATCACGCTGTTATTCTTTTTGGACTAAACATACAATCATTTACTCAGCTGGATAAAAGTTGTGTTATTCACAAATGTAAGTAGGTCTTTTTTTTCTGTGTGGTAAATTTAAATATATATTGTGTATATCTTTGCAAATTACATGGAATTCCTATTACCAAGGGGTTGTTTGGTTAGCAATTTCTACAAGGGGAATTTTTAAATTGTTATCAAAAACTGAATCAACTTTAAGATAGCATGTCGTTTAGATTAACTTTCCCCGCTATATTAACATTTTACATATTATAGTAAATGGATATTAACTGCTTATGCATATTGTGTTTGAAGGATTTGACCTCACATTCAGTTTTATTGTTTTCAGAATCCGATCGCCATGGCTCTGATAACATATAATTTGTTGAAGGCTGTGGAACGACAAACGGACGACAAAGTGCTAAGACTGAAATTCAGAAATACATTAAGTATGTATATATACCATTGAAGACATATACAGCGCTTCTTTGTATATAAAGTATCTATAAAAAGATAATAGCATTTCTGAGTGAGAGGGAGTGGGAGAGGAGGAGGGGAAGGGGAAGGGGGAGAGGGAGGAGAGGGGAGGGGCAGGGGAGGGGCAGGGGGAGGGGAGGGGGGAAGGGAGAGAGGGAGGGAGAGAGGCAGATATATATAAATATATATATATGTGTGTGTGTGCGCGCGTGTGCGCGTGTGCGCGCGTGCGCGCGTGTGTGGTGTGTGTGTGTGTGTGTGTGTGTGTGTGTGGTGTGTGTGTGTGTGTGTGTGTGTGTGGTGTGTGTGTGTGTGTGTGTGTGTGTGTGTGTGTGGTGCTGTGTGTGTGTGTGCGTGCGTGCGTGCGTGCGTGCGTGCGTGCGTGCGTGCGTGCGTGCGTGCGTGCGTGCGTGCGTGCGTGCGTGCGTGTGTGGGCGTGAATCCAATAACACATTTGTTTTCGGATGTTTCATGCGTAGCAAAATATAAAAACAAATTGGCTCTATGCATTTAATGTACTTGGTTTTTGTTTTTGCGATCAACAGTGTAACATTTGGTTACAATAAATAAAACCCATAAATTGTGGGATAAGCAATATGTTTTATGACATTTGTTTATAAAATGCAATAATTAAGCATATATATGTTTCAATGCTTGTTTAACATTGTTGTTACTCCAGCTTGTTTAATTATAATGTTCGCAAGTGTTTATGTACGTTTTAATTTCAACATACATTATGTTGTCACAGCCAAGACTTCCAGTTAAAGGAAGGTTGGTACTGTTATTAACTTGCGTATACATGGCACGTTAGTGATACTATCTCTCATTTAATACCAAACGAAATTGATATTAATTGATGTGCATTTTCATTTAGAAAATCATCTGCTATGGCGACGGGTATTCTAAACGAATGTGCCCAGAGTGATGACACAAACACGAATCAGATATTAACGCTAGAGATACCAGTTTGGCAGAAGACATGCATAGAATTGGCTATAAAATCAAAACACATGGATTTCCTTGACCAGCTAGCAGTCCGCAATCTGTTTGGATCTGTTTGGAATGGAAAACTCGAGGATACAACTACGTTGAAGGTAATCCATTTTATAAAAAACTTGTTTTTAATTATTTACGAAGTTAATGTATATGTTCTAAAACCATAAAGCACATTTTTAAATAGCCCGTATATAGTAAAGGTAATTTCCTATTGCCATCTAAAAAAATGCACATACACCAATCGAGTGCTTAAGAAAGATAGAGTTTTTACGTTCTGATTTTTATAATTCTTTCCCAAAGATTATAAGGTGCATAGTATTCACATACATGTTGCTTAAGAAATCATGTAATATGAAAAGTAGTTCAACTAATGCTAAGCGTGTTTATGTTTGCGATTGTGGTTATAACTACATTTGTAAAAATATTTAATAATCATTTGACATTGATATTGTCGTGCATGTAAACATACCTTGTTAACAGAATCACAATAAAAAAAGTAAAAGTCAGTTTTCAAACATCACATCGCATACTACAAACAAACCAAATTTTCGGTAAATATGTATTTAAATTGGCCTCGGGTGATGCGTTTAAGTGTTATACCAATCAAAGGCGCTTTACATATGTCCAAATAAGATTTCTAGCGACATTTTTACACTTATCTGCCTGGAAAAGATCTTCTACGTGTATCGTCCTTACTAGACGCAATATAAAAGAAGTTCAATATGCTCCTAAACCTGTTTGGAAATACAAAGAAAAACGATGGCGTGATGTTTTCGATGAAATCAATACACATATAATATATAAATACACATGAACAAAAACATTTAACAAATTAAATGTAGTAACATAATTAGCCACGACAGATATGTGAGTATGTATTAATTTCTTGAGTAAACTGTGTTAATGTATTCGCTTATTGTATATGTTTATAAGAACAACCATTGCTTTATTAGCATCCGATATTGTTGCATCTGATTCTGAAATTATTATGATAATTAAATCTGTTTATGCTTTGCTATTTCAGTTTTTCTCTTGTTTAACGTGTCCAGCGTTATCGCTAAAACTATTGAATTACAAAACGGACAAAAGTACGACCCAGGACAACCCAGTCGAACAAACAGCACCGAAAAAGATCTGTGCAAACCTTAGCAAGATCAAGGACTTCTTACAAGCTCCAAAAACAAAACTTGCGTATAATTTGGTATGCATATTTATACTATTACAAGTATATATACTTCATGCACTATTGTGGACTCACATTATCTAAACCTGCTTTCAATTATTAAGAATTGTTTATTGCTGGTTATGGTTAAGGCGATTATTTTTTGCAACGATAACTTATTACAAACATATGACCCTCTTTCATTTTCCATTATAAACTATACATGAACATAAATTTATAAAGACAATAATTTGTAATGGCAACAGACCATGTGTCTATTATCAATTGTATCTAATACCTTGTTGATCAACAGATATCGTATGTGATGTTTCTGAGCCTTTTCGCGTACGTACTGCTGTTTGATCTCGCATCAACGATCTCGAACTTGGAATATGTATTGATGACATGGGTAATGGCTATACTGGGAGAAGAAATAAGACAGGTAAATAATAGAATAAAAAAACACAAATACAATGGGTATGTGTTAAAAAATGTAAATACCAAAAGAATATTTGACAACCCCATTCATCGGTAATTTGTGTTGTGTGAGGTAATTTCCAACATGATAGTTTCGATACATAACATAAACCACCAGAACGATAACCCAATTTGTTTCACTACAAATCTTCGAAGAATATGTTGTTTTGCTGCTCTATATTATGCATACATTATTTTCATTTCACAATTGTTTTTTTCGCACGTCAATACACGAGAAATATACAATATGAAGAAGTGAAACTCCAGACGCTAAATAATAGAAAACATTCGCCAAATGCCTAAACGTTGTTTTCAAAACATAAGAATCTCCGACGTTATGATTTATTTCAAAATAGTCTATATTTTATAGTATACATTATATTTGAAAAATTGTGCCTTGATCTTGAGGAATTATGTACCGAATACAAAAGAACGTTTCAGTAAAACACGATAATAGAATACTGGAAACAAGTTTGTAATGAATGGTTAATTATCTCCCATCGCATTGGTGCTTTTAAAACATTATGACTACTCATGGGACACAACAGTCAAACACGTACGCGTATAACTTGTTAATAGTTTAAGGCAAAGTTAACTGCTTTTTTATCATAAACTGTGGGTGATTTGCAAACATTGCTTATCCGCTTAGGCTTCTGCCTAAAATAAGGCTGCAACAGAGACTATACCGCTTGGGTCGTGACTACATAGTCATGTGGTGTAACGCCGAGTTTTGTTTCTTCAATAGCTAAGTTAAGGATCTTACACTGCTCGGATGCTAAGAATTCAAGATTTGGTTTATATGCCCAGTTGTGCTCGTTACATTTGGTCTGTTATGACAGAGTTTGGTTTCCTACAACGGATACAGATCCCAAAAAGGCTTGGCCATTGCATACAGACTTGTTGAAGATATAACACGTACTCGATAACAAAGTATTAAATGTATGTTGTGTAATGCAAACTTTAGTTACGACACCGCTCGGGTTTGATCCGAGCATGGTTTGCTACATTGGCTTATGGTGTTACGCTGAGTTAGGTTTTTGACGATGCTGCTTCAGCATCTCGTCTAAGTTATCACACCATGAAACAAAAATGCACAATGGCGACCTACCTAGAAGACCGAAAGAGTCCGATTGAGTTAGCGCAATTTTTTCATTCGGCATACCTCACTTATTATCATTGAAATATGGGAAACAACAACAACAATTGGCAAATGCAGACGCAAATGTTAATAAAAATATGTAACAATTGACAAATAAATATTCTTATCACAAGTGTTGATCTCTTTGATAAATCATAATAAAACATATAACCAGATTGCCACATATGTCATATGTTCTGAGCCTTGTTCTGAGAAAACTGGCATAATGCTTGTGCGTAAGTGTTGTCCCGAATTAGCCTGTGCAGTTCGCACAGGCTGACTGAACAGCTATTTTTGAGATTTCTTTTGGAATAAACATAATGGTGAGGCATAATTATGCGTAAAGTGTCGTCCAGGATTAGCCTGTGCTGACTGCACAGGCTTTTTGTTTAATAAAACATAAGGGTTAGGCATAATTGTGCGTAAAATGTTGTCCCGGATTAGCCTGTGCAATCCGCCAAGGCTGACTGTTCATGCTATTGTTTTATTTTTATTTTACTAAAACATGAGGGTAAGGCATAATTGTGCGTAAAATGTCGTCCCGGATTAGCCTTGCTGTCCGCACAGGCTGAATGCACAGGCTATTTTTTTATTTTAGTTTTTGACTAAAACATGAGGGTTAGGCATAATTGTGCGTCAAATGTCGTCATGGATTAACCTTTGCAGTCCGCACAGGCTGACTGCAGAGGCTATTTTTCTTTTTCTTTTGTATTTTTTTAACTTCAACATGAGGGTTAGGCGTAATTGTGCGTTAACTGTCTTCCCGGATTTTTTTAAAACCTATTTTTTGCGATGCTGCTTCAGCCCTAATTTTTTTCGTACCCAATTTTTTTTCGTACCAAATTTTTTTCTCCTATCAAAATTTTGTTTTTGGCATAATTTTTTCGTACCCAAATTTTCGCACCCAAATTTTTTTTCGTACCAAAAATTTCGTTCCCACATACAACAATTGCTGTGATGTAGATAAACTTAAATTGATGCTTTTTTATCAATCCTCTTTAAAAGCATCGTCACACCAGTACTTTCAGTACTTTGATTTCCAAATGCGTAGGTTAGTATCCTATTCTTCTCGGCTGCTAGCGAATGCAAGGTTTGTTATACATGCCCTGTTCTGCTCGTTACATATTGTCTGTTATGCTAAAGTTTGGTTTCCTAAAAAGGTTAAAGATCACATAAAGGCTCGGTCATTGCATGCACACTTGTTGAAGATATAACTTGTACTCGATAACAAAGTATTTGTTTCAAAGTTTTGATTCGAGCTTGTATTGCTACATTGGCTTATGGTGTTACGCCGAGTTATGTTTTTTCCAAGTGCGTAGGTTAGTATCCTACACTTCTCGGCTGCTACGAATGCAAGGTGTGTTACACATGCCCTGTTCTGCTCGTAACACATGTCCGTTATGCTAAAGTTTGGTTTTCTATAACGGTTACAGATTTTAAAAAGCCATTACAGTCAAAAGCATGAACACGTGGCTGAAGATCTAAATCGCATTGGGGTAGCAAAGTATTTAGTAAAATATGATGTCATAAGCTGGGGAAGGCCCACAGATAAAATTATACAAATCGTGTTTTCCGTTGTGATCTCAAACGCACGCTGTAGAGAAAACAACAAATGATAACAGTTAAATGGCTGCTTATATTAATTATTTTATTCTATTGAAGATAAAACATGGCTTACAAAGCACAAACCAAACAAACTTCGATGCAATAGGGCTTGTATATGTTGAATTTATTTGAGGTCTAATACTATTGAACTTTAATATAATCAACGATTTTACTTTATAAATATCTATCCGTTTTTTAAATAAATATATGTTTAACAACGTTTATCTCAAACAATAAATTGTTTTTTTAATATAAACTACTATTATGTGTGAAATGAAATCCATCGGAATGGTTTTGCAGGTAAATCGTATCATAGACTTGTGCTTTACCTAGTTTAAAATTATATTAATATCCAATAGACTTTTGATAAGTATTTTTTAATTCGCAGGAATCTCTAAACGGCAGGGGAACATTTTTGTGTGTTAACCCAGAAAGGTTTACATTTCCGATCATTATATATCAACGGATTATACTTAATCACTTAAGAAGTCTCTTACATGTGCCAAAATAATAAGGATATCGTTGTTAAATTCAGCATAATCTACTACGTTTGCGTACATACGTCCAATATTTCTTCTTGTAATCACCTATAATTTTAACTGAATGATTGCCAATTGAAATGACACATTTTTTTCTGCAAACCTACCGTGTGGGGACAGTTTTCCCAATAAAAGGTTTGAATCGAGCGTCTAGCGAGATTGGACAGAACATGCATATTGTATTGGTTTAAGCTGGGAATGCATCCAAAAACTACCTGTTGTCATTAAAAATTGTTGTGGAAAATTATGTAGAAATGGAGTTTTCATGCAATTATGTTTTATTATTTTAAATATATTGTTCTGTAAAATAATGCTTAGCTGCTTATTTGGCGCGTAAATGTAGCTCTCAAAATCTTAACTCTACGTATTAGGCATTGGTAGATCCATTCCCGATATTGATTTGATTCTTTATCCGTAGGGTTTGTGAGACAATATTACAACTATATCAAAAGTACACCCATATTTTCTATCAGAGACCTAATACAAGTGCTTATTCACCATATAGACGTATTCATGTGTGATATGTTTCCAGATGGCTACGTCGAATGAGAAAAAAGAGTACTTCTCGAATGGATGGAATATCATTGATATGTGTACAATCGCCATGTTTTTTATCGGATTTGGACTGCGATTCAAACACTTTCAAGACGCGTTGGATTGGCCCAGAGTCGTGCTTGCTGTCGATTTTGTAGCGTTCTTCTTCAGACTGATCCACATCTTCTCTGTTCAAAATGTCCTTGGTCCCAAACTTATTATGATTCAACAAATGGTACGTGATGTTATATGTTTTTATTATATTATTGTATAATGTTTTAAATTAAGCCCTGTACGCCAGATATTATTACAGCCATAATGTTACTGTAACACGGAAACGGCTGCCTCAGTAACTCGAGCGCTGGACAGTAAATCCGAATTTCTTCTTATCACCGAGTTCGAAGCAGCTCATCCCAGCTTCGTTTATGATACATTATTTACAGTATCTTTACATGAATTCATCACGTTATATAGCTTGGTTATATGTCGGTAAATGTAAACTGAGTCAGGAAAATTGTGAGAGACGTTCTATGTCATTATGCTGTATACAGCTAAAATCGAACAACCAAACGTTTAACATACTAATGAACATCAACGGATAAGTTCGTTAAAAAATAATTAAATCTTCATAGCATGCTAGATGTTTTAGTTAATCCAAATGAATAGTATATCCAGTGAGATTCGTAAGCGTGTCTAAATGTTACATAATAAATACCATGCATTGTTACTATTAGAAGATCTTCAATCAGTAGCGACATGGCAATAGCGCAAAGCCACTATTTTTCGGTTGTGTAGTTCATGTCTAAAACCTGCCAATATTTTTTAATGCTCATATTAGAAAATCCTTTTATAAAGTGGTTCATATTTTTTTTATGGAAATACGTTTAAAGTCAGCAAGCAAAATGCATTATTTTGTCGATTAGAATACAGATACTGCAAGTGCAACTCACCTGAAAGGGTCAATACATGAGAATGATTATTTTTCTTCTTGTATTGTTGTATGGTTGCAGTTAACTGGACAAAATAATACAGCTAATAAATTATTATTAGAAAAAAATATATATGACATTTACAATATTCAATAAATATAATATGTATGTTATGCATGTTGAGTTAATTTGGAAATAAAAATATATAATTACATAGGGCGGTCCTGCTATCGTTGTGGTTCAATCCCCTTTCCGGAAGCATGTGAGCTTGTTTGTCATCATACCGGACAGGTTGGGTTTCCTCAGGGTACTCCGGCTCCCACCCCCTCACGCTAGCATTTCAAATCGTTCATTAACAACTTTATAGCTTGACATGGCATATATACTTTCCATTGTTTGGGAGTCTTGAAATTTAATAAGGTGGTGCACATGTCGGTTCACACATAAAGCAGCTTAAGGCGCGGACGAACCTCATAAACTTCGAAAAACACACATTCAAACAATTACAAAATTTTCTTCTTATCCGTGACGTTCGATTTATATCACTTTAATGATATCTGAGCAATCACAGTGCTTGTCAAAAGTATGTGTATGCCATTTTAAAAGTTAAGTCTCAGCATTCCCTGGAACATATATAACTATAATAAATATCATAATAGTGTTTACGATATTATCGAACATCGGCGAACAGCATTAACAGCTTGTTGACCCTCGCATATAACCAATCTTTCATAACAAACAGTAAAAAATTCAATTGTTGTTAATCGCAAGTTTTTTCCATTGCTTTTTCGTTAACGTCAACCAATGTTTGCGAGGGTTTATGTGAGATTTATTTGCGCATCTCTACGTTTTCTTCACAATAGCAAGAGATATGTTGGATCACTTAACTCGTGTGTGTATTTTGTTCCAGTTAAAGGACCTGGTGTATTTCCTTGTTATTTTGGTAGTGTTTGTATTATCGTACGCGATTGCCTCGCACTCCATCCTCTTCCCTGATTCTCCATTCACTTGGGAAACATTTCTACAAATTATAAGAAAGCCTTACTGGCATCTTTATGGAGAACTGTTTCTAGAAGATACGGAAGGTATGTATGTGTCACCAAAAAAATCTTAATTTGTGTATAATATGATTGTACAATGTATATTATAACTAATCATATTATGAACTTCAAGCACCTACAGCCTACAGGTATGAATTTTTATCATGGAAATTGACCGCATTAGAATCGATTAGTAATTATCATTTTCCAAACAGGTTCTGCGGATTGCACAACGGATGTTAGGCTTTGGACAAACGGAATATATCCGCGTTGTCCAAGCAAAACTGGACAGATTGTGGTTCCAATCATGATGGGGATCTATATGCTTTTCACCAATATACTCCTTCTCAACCTTCTGATTGCTATGTTCAGGTATATTTAGCATATGTCGAAACACTTGACAGTTGTTGAAATTAATATTATATTCATGTTCTTCAATTATGCCTTTACAGAGAATAAAATACCTCTTTATTTAATAATACATACATACAATTTTACAGTTTTCGAAATGCTTTGATGTTGTATACGTGTTTGTTTGTGTTCAAGAGCAAGGACGTTAATTTTAATTGCCTATTCAAATTTTTAGTCACACATTCGATAGTATTCATAAGCGATCGGAATCGCTGTGGTGTTATCAGCGATACTTCATACTGAAGGAGTACGGAATGAGACCTGTTATATGTCCTCCTCTAAACATATGTTGGCACATATACGATCTTGTCCAACGCGTGTGCTGTCGACACGCGACTGTAGAAGATCCTTTTCGTAAGTAGCATGTCACATTCTTTGATGGTACAACTAAACGTTGATGTTGAATAATAAGGTCATATACATTGCATTATATGTTTAGCGTCCCGTTTAAATATTGGCACTTGCAAATAAGTCAGGACAAATTTAGTCAGTTAAACCTTCATCACCAATCTAAAAATGACCGTAGAAGCATGCGAACATTCACAAATATAGTTATCATATTTTAGTTTCTTAAAGAAATATTTAAATGTAATATGAACTGAAGCGCAATGTTTTTATCGTAATGGGTGTTGATAAATCATACAATATACATGTTATAATATTCTATTTTATGTATAATCTTTTAATTAAACAATGATCTGATACGCATTTTAAAAGAGCAATACGATATTTATTATAAGACAAATATACAATTCACAATGATAAGATCTAGTAAGTTGTTGGCACTGGTAAAAGTCCCTATTCTAATAAAAAAAAGAATGTCAATAACTAAAAAACAAACAAATAAAACAGAAATTTTAGAGCCCAGAGTTTTAAACAATTTTGAGTTTTAATTGAGTCGCATTTGCGGAGTTTTTAATGCGTTGTTTAAGGCATTACGTATACACTATCCATCTTCATTTTCTATATGGTGAAACATATGTTAAGTTTGTTAAAAAAAACCTACACGCCCGTGAACGCTAAACATAACATCAAATTGGTAACTGTTGTCCTTTAAAATGCCACTGCATCTCTTACTTCCACATATTACACGTTTCTTTACAGTCACGTCAACGTGAATGAAACTTAATATAGAATATTATATACCACGTTACGGCCGCTTGTTTCCCATCGACATTATTTTAGTTTTATTTTATTTCAAATAATACCCAGAAGGCCAAAAGTGGACATATTGATAGCGGACTTGCGATTTAAAGGTGCCTTTTCACAGATTTTGGCATTTTTAACTTATTCATTAAATGCTTTATATCGATAAATGTAAACATTTGATCGTAAAAAGCTCCAGTAAAAAATCAAGAATAAAATTAAAAAAGGAAAAGAACATTGCCCGGAACAGGTTTCGAACCAGTGACCCTGGAGTCCTGCCAGAGTCCTGAAGTAAAAAACGCTTCACCTACTGAGCTATTCCGCCGTACACGTA